>NC_051182.1:13386867-13476709 GCF_013339695.2 Rhipicephalus sanguineus | reverse complement strand
TTGCAAACTTATACGCATGTACCGAGATATGGACGCGTGCTCGTGAATGAAAGGTGAGCAAAAATAAGACTCTTGAAACTGTTGCATGTTTCTCAGCTTTACTGCGGTCTGATGACATCGAAAAGCCTGAATTCTGTTTCAAAAGTAATCCTTTCCATACAGGACTTTGAGAACTTCCTGTAGCCAAATTACTTCAGTATCTTTTAGCGAGGAGAAGGATTAAACACTACTGAAGAGAGAGCCGACGACACAGTAGGCCAAGGCAAGTGGCTTGCTTAGTCCAGGATGCCGTGGGCTTGTGCTGATAACTTGGGACTGTTCAAAACACGTTGGTGGTCTTCACGTCTTGAGCGGGACTTGTCGGCGGGGCGTCTTGCTGTTGAAACTTTGGTTCCGTGCTGTGTGGTAGAGTACATTTCTCGCAGAACAAAAGGTTCCGTCACTTTGGGACGTTGTGGAATACATGGAGTAGAAAAGGGCACTGTGCATGAATTTGCCGTTCTGAAATTTTCCGAACAACATCGTCTCGTCTCTTGTGCGATTGGGGTGCGGGGATAGATAAATCCTTCTACCCCTTTTGTAGTGGCTAAAAATGTACGTATAATATCTCGTGATGGTTTCGCATAGGGGAACCTGGCCACGTGAACCTGGTAGTATAGACGGCGAGTGCAACTTCAGGCAGTGGTGTGAGCCGCCAAGTTGCCTACCAGGTGCCCAGACAAGGCCCAAGTGCGTAGGCAGATTCGCGTCCTGGTGCCCAGACATTGTTAAAGGCTTGTTGTATTCCCTGCTCTTACAAGGATATCCAATGCTGTTTGTAAAAGCGACCTAATTGGTTGCTCATCGTGGTGTTATCAATCGTAATGCGTAATAAATAAATGGCTGCAACTGCGAATGCTCTCGAATGCCTGCGCGACACGAGACACCACGGCAGAGAGAGAGAGAGAAACACTTTATTGTGGTCCGTTACAGACGTCGGGAAGAGCGTCCCCCGCGCCCACACGGCTATTCCCACGTGGGAACCGAGAGATCTAGCCTGTGGGCTCTGTCACAGGCGTATCGGACGGCCAGGATTTGGTCTTGAGACTTCGGGCTGTGCAGCATGGCTTCCCATCTGGGCTTCCTGTAGGTCGGGCCTAGCGACCCGCACTCCAAGAGCATGTGAGCTAAGGTAGCGACCTCCTGACCACATGCGGTGCAGGATGCGTCAGGGTACTTATGCGGGTATATTTCGTTAAAGTATGCGAGTGACGGATACGAGTGTGTCTGCAATAATCGTAATGAGACCGCGTGAGCTCTAATGAGTTTGTGGTGAGGAGGTGGAAACTCTCTTCTGGCCATTTAATAATATTTGATGACCTCGTTGTACGTGCTTGGAGAATCTTTGTGTGCCCCGTCGAAGTCGGTTGTCGAGTCGTCGCCCGTAAGGTGAGCTGTGTGGTCAGTTAACGCGCGGACTCGTTGGGGTTGAGGGCAACTCCCTCGATCGAGACGACGTGCGCGGGGAACCAGTAAATTATGCAGATGTGAAACACGCTATTCTCACGAAGATTAAGAATACAGGCCGCTTGCTAAGCGGTGCGGCCTCCTTGAAATGCCTTGATGGCGGTTTTCGAATCACTGTACACCTCCCCGCATCGATCGTCAATCAGGGCGAGGGCTATGGTCATTTGTTCTGCAATTTCTCGTTTCGAGGTTATAACCGTGGCGCAGTTGGTTACCGATCCGAGTGGGTCTGCGACTGCGACTGCGTATTTCTCGCCGTCCTTGTACGCGGCGGCGTCGACGAAGCGTGCGGGCGCACCTTTCTTGCCCAGTTGTTTCAGTAGGGACTTGGCCCTCGCCGTTCTTCGCCCTTCGTTGTGGACAGGATGGATGTTGCGTGGGATCGGGGCGACCGTGATTTCCTCCGGCGCCGCTTGATGTATTCTTGCATAGTCGTCGCCGCCGGAATCGCTGGTGGGGTTTAATTCTAATTCGGCGAGGATTCTTTAGCCGGTCATTTATATTCTTGACCCAATAGTTTCCGGGACACACCACAGAAAGCATGGCTTTTAAAGGCAGCGAATGAATGAGTTAATTAAAGCTTTATTGCAGGGAAGGGGACGTCTCTCAGATGTCCTCGAAGACATTGTGGTGCTCGGTAATCGCCGGCGTAATCTGAGAAGCCGCTGAGCAAAGACGATGAGGATGGCCACTTCTCGCATACCTTTTCAAACGTAGCCGCAGACCGTTTTTGCCTGTCATAAGACACTTAAATCGACTTCACTAGATTTTAACTGTGTCATTTCTAGCAGACAAAGAGAGGCACCGATACATGTTTTCAGAGCTCTCTAGCAAAAACAACTGAAAAAAATAATATAACATGCATCCATTTGAAATATATGCATAATACATATATATTGTTATTGAGCTAACTTGGAGTTCTGAGGAAACGAACTCCTTCTAATGTCTTCATAACTGCGTGCTGGAAGAAGCACAGTTCCTTCTTTCTTCTATTATTATTAAACAGTTGCCTGATATTAACAGCCATGACATTTAAACACTGAGTGAGCAAACTCTCAACACAATGGCGCTTTCGGAGAAGCCTTTTTGTACCGCGAAAAATAATCGCCAACATGCTTGCTTTGCTTACTTTCTTGAGACCTCTGCGAGACACACACTCTGAGACGCCTTCTTCGCGTCTCGAGCAAGCTGGTGGGTATCAAGGAATTCTCCAGCTTCAGGGATTCATCCGGAGCCCTCTTGAGTGCGCGCTGTGTCTGTGTATATATCTCGCCATTCGACACGCCGTTCGTGTTCCAGGGGAAGTGTATATACTGACGGACTCGCAACAGGCATGCCGGGCGTTCCTATCAGGACATGGTATTCCGAGAGCGGCACAACAAATTCTCAAACAGATCCCGCAAAATGATTTAACCACACCTTCCCGCATCCACCTAATGTGGACCCCTGGTCATGCCTCGCTGCCGGACAATGAACGCGCACATGCAGTTGCCCGCGATATTTCCCTCTGGGCGGCCCGGCGTGGCGAAACGACCAGTTCAGGGTGGTGGGATCCTTTGCTGCGTTCCGGAGACATTCTCCGTCATTATAGAGGCGTTCGCTGTAGTCACCGTGTGTCACCACCCTCCTTCTCGAGAGAGGAAGCAGTGGCACTACGTCAGTTGCAAACCGACACTTTTCCTAATCTTGTCTCCCTGAACAAATTCTGACCCCACTGTTATGCCGACACCTGTCCGGGCTGCGGCAGGTCACCCTCCATCTTCCACGTCACTATCGAGTGCACGGCAAACCTTTTCCCTCCATTACCACCCCTCCTCTGCCCGCTACGCAAAAAAGAGCTGTGGGACGACGCCCTCCGCGACGGACATCCCGAGGTCCTGCAAGCCATCATACAACGGGCTCGACACGTCGCCGGAGACGTCCTAGGGACCCCGGACTAGGGCTTCCTCCCATGTTTTTGTTTTACTTGCATAATAAAGATGTTTTCTCTCTCTCTCTCCGGCTTCAAGCCTCGATCCATGGCCTCTGTCTGCTGCTTTATGCCTTTCAGCTTGAACACATCGCACTACAAACCCACCAAGCTGCGACACCCAAACGAGCAACTTTGTGCATTTTTTCACGCTTTTCGCTCAATGTCACACCAGCTCAAACAAAAAGAGCTTGCGTATCTGTGGCCGAATGGGCAAAACTTTTCGTTCGTTCGTGCAGTCCTTCACTTTTGGGCCGGCTCGTGATGACCTGAATTATTCTCTTGCGAAAATTTTAGCGTACGATATCTTTGTGAATACGGCCCCTGAGTAGTGAATACTGCGGTTCTCGTGCACTGCTGCGCCGTCTTTGTTGTACTCACGACCGCGGATAACACCCGTCTTTTGAATTTATTGCTCATTACATTCTGCAATTCATACTGTTCAGCAAGTTTCACCGTGCAGCAATAAGCGGGATTTGCTGATTCATGAAGCACATATTCAAAATGAAAATGTAAAAGATTACACGAAGCCCGTCTTCCCTTGTACCTACCAGTAGGCGGAGTGCTTCTTTAAACCAACTTGTATCTTTTTCGCTCCTTGCTTTTTACCAGCTACACCAAACGGTTCATTATGTGGGAATCTCAGATTGCCTTATAGCTTTTATGACGTATCTTATTGCTAGCAACATATCAACTATTTGTTGAACGAAAGAAGTGGGACTTCTTCGATGGGATCGCTTTTTTGTTAGACACAACAATATGAATCCAACGGACAATTATTGTCGGCTGTATTCATTTGGCTGTGTCTAACAAAACATTTGTGTGTCATTCTTTCTGGAGAGCTGACCATCCAAATGTAGTTTTATGGGGTAAATGAGATGGCCAAGTGCTCATGCTGTTTAGCGCTCCCGGGCTAATGGTACATTGGCATGACCAGTGCCTCCTCTATAACTTTCAGTGCCTGGTAGAACACCCTCCCGCGGCCGTCGGCGCTTGCGTTTCCCCCGCTCGCCGCGACTGCGTGGTGGCGCTGTGCAACAGGGTCGGGCGCTGAGCTGGTAGTGCTGGTGCGGGCGCGGCCTAGAGCGCTTGTTTGCTTTGCTCTGCCTTGACACGTGCGGTTGGGTTTAGCGAGTTGAATGCGATGGAAGATTTTTTGATCCTTTGTCGTGACCACGTAGCTTGCATGAATTTCGATGTCGTACTGCTGCGTGCCGCTGTGCAAGTCGGACGAAAAAAAAATCACAGCATATCCACGGGGTGAATGATGATGAGTGGGGCGAAGCTACGGAGGGAATCATCTGTAAACCGTGAAACTCTTCCGTGAAATGCGCCCAGTACATAATATAAAGAGTGTGAAACATCGTGTATATATTAAACATCAAACTTTTTTTGTACAGTTGGTTTACGTGGTCCCTTCATTATCACTTGTGATCGGTGAAATGCAAGGAAGAAGTCCGCTCCCGAGCGAAAGAGCGCCAAGAGCGACCGCATTCCCCGCTCGCCCTGTGCGAATTAAAGGCAAGGCTAGAGGGAAGACAGGACGCGCGTTCCACGACGCGAGGTCGGTAGCATGCCCAACGAAAGCCAACGGAACGCGATCGTGCAAGTGCTCCGGCTTCGCATCGCCTCATGGTTCCATTTAGCGTCCCAAAACCAAATATATCGCTCAAGGTGTGCCTTGCGTTTTTCGTAGAAATAATTTCTTATCATGTACATTAAGACGAAAAGTTGAAAGCTCACTAGAGTGTATCGCCCGCAAAGTATGTCTTTTAGTGTGATTTAACTCTCGTATGGCAGGGTCCTCGCGCCGTTGCCGGTCCACCTCGCCCGTTGACGATCGGGCGAGGTGGCTACATACAACTACTACTACTACACTTTAAGAAAAACATCTGGCGTTCTTTCGTTCTGCTTTTACAAAACATCTGGCGTCTTTCGTTGGTTTATTTCATCAATCAACGGCGTTTTGAACAAAATTTTTATTGTTTAATCACGCACAGGAGAAATCTCACCAGGCACTACCTTGGAGGTAAACAATGGCTGCTAATGGCAATGAGAGACAGAAGAAGTCGGCTTTTAGCTAACACTTACACTTCTACTTCTACTAACGTTTCCTACTGGAACATGCCAATGGCTGCTAATGGGGAATGAGAGACAGAAGAATTCGGCTTTTAGTTAACGCGCACGCTGCGAATTTTTGATTGTTTAACAACGCACAGGAGAAATCTCCCACCGGCACCACCTTGGAGGTCAAAGCGTAAGACTTGTTACGGACTACTACGACCACGACGACTACGAGGGACGAACGGGTGCCGCCTTAAGGAGCTTCGCCCCTAAAGAGAAAGTGCCTGGACTGTATCCATCTGACCAGCTCCTTTTTGTCCTTGATACTTTGCGAGCTTTTGCAGACGGTGCGCTCAAAGGCAACCCAACTTTGGCAAAGCCATTCAGTACCTTCACAAAGTACACAGTTCCAGCCCTCTGTGCATCAAGGCTCCTTAAATGCCAGAGTGATGGCAGCTATGACCACAGGGTGCGACACGTGAACCTCATATGTATTTACTTCCTGAGGCCACTCCTCTCGAACTATGCGTTTAAAGGGACACTAAAGAGAAACAATGAATCGGTTTAGATCGATAAATTGTGCTCCGTGTACTAATGTCGTTAACTTCGCCATCACTATAGGTTTATTAATAGAGGAGAAAATCGAGTTCAAAGTTTTATTAGGGTGATTCCACGTAAGATCGAACAATCGATGGCTGGTCGACCTCTCAAATTTATTTCAAAAGTTTATATATTATTGCCTGATGAGTGGAAAAAAGAGATCCACAATTTGTTTTGCCGCCAAAAATTTTTTCGAAGCACAGGAAATCAATAATGACGAAGAGGTGGAGTAGAGCGCTCGTCCGCTCTACTGTTTTGGCCAACTTTCGTTATGAATTGCACAAAATATATTAAAGTTAGGTAGCTGAAATTTCTTTAACTAAATATATGCATATTTTTGCTTCTGCTCAGGCATTTTTAGTTTTGATGTGTAGTGTAGATCTTTTTATAAAAAACCTCAAAATAGTCCCAGGAGACGTTATTTTCTTTACTTTAAAGGTCTTTATCTCGAGAAATCCTTGTAGCAGAGCGACAAAAATTGCGCATTACGTTCTTCGCATCCTTATCTACCACACTGCCGAATCTTATATTTATATAACTTTTCAGTAAAGACACATGATCGGGCTAAGTGAAAGAAAACACCGGACAATGAAAACTTCTGACGACAATTAAAAAAAAAAACATTTTTCATAGTTCTTAAACTTTGTCCACTTATTGTCCTCCACATCAGCTTTCATAATCATTGAAAACATGTAGCATAATGTCGTTGCACTAATAGTTACGACCCCTCCAATGAGACCCTTGGGCAAGGATTGGCAATTCCGACTTCTTGCCCAGCAAGTGTATAAAATGCAGGCAGGATTGAATTGCTTTTTATTAAAAGGCCAGCAGGTACCGAAAAAGGTGTCGCCGGCACTGAAGACGTTAATTTTGAAATTATTTGGTCATTGCAGCAGCCACGAGCGCGGGGCTACCGAGCAGGCGCGCGCGCACCCGAGATGCTCGTTGTAAGAGACGGCGCAGTGAGAGCTCGTTTCCGCGTCCTCAGACCGATTGAGTTCGAAACAGCAACACCTCCCGGGTGACTTGAACGCACGTGCACTGGAGCTTCGCTATTCTATCCGCCCTCTGTTCGCATCGCAGCTAGGCGCTGATAACAAGGGAGAGATGGAAGCAAGATGAGAACTCTATAAGGGAGCTATGAGCGCTCGCTTCACGCACGCTGCTGCCAAAGAAACTGCGCTGCGCCAGTTGCGATCAGCGGAAAGCCTTAACGTGGCGCTCCAGTGGCAAAGCAAAATATGGAATGTCAAAGGAAAGAAAAGCAAAACTATCGGTAACCGGACGCGCTTGCCTATTTTAGATGTCGGCAGCAGACGGCCTGAACTAGCCGCGCGTTCAGAGCGCTGTTCACACTTCATTCGGCGCGGATAGTTCTTGTGCTTTGCTCTTACTCTACTCCTCCTGTGCGTCTCATGGCGAGAAAGTATAGCTCGGAATGAGTGTATTGTGGAGACTACCTTTCGGAGCACAAGAAGCTTAAAGGAGTACTGACACGAAATTCGTCATCTGCTCGTGGTGCCCATAAACAACGATGAGTGAATTGTCGTCCTGTGACCCTGGCAGTGATTTCTGCGATTTAGGCTGCATGCAGGACGCAGAACTCGCATACTCGGGGGAACTGTCTTGACTCGTCGGGATAATGTCCTTGCAGTGGAGCTGGCTTGCAGATGCTCAGCGACGAAAACTTGAAAGTAAAATTAAAATATTTTATACGTGTTCTCCGACTCCAGTGTGTGGACAGCGTTGACACTGCAAACCAACGAAACAAAAAAATGTCCCTTTTTCGATGTCTCAAAATCGTGTCAGTACTCCTTTAATTATTGCAAAGAAGCCAAAATTTCGTAGAGTTACCGACCTAGGCATATACGCTTTGAAGAAACGTTTAACGCCCGAAAGGTCAGTGACTGCCAGTGAGACGGACTACTTGTGCTACGCGTGCTTTTGCTACCACTGCAATGAAAGATCTTCACGGAACGCACAGTTTAACGATGACATTCTTATGCCCCCTGAAAAAGAAATCGACGCAATTAACCAGATCACTGCGACTACCGGTGCACGTGCGTTCCAGTCTCCCGAGAGGTGTTGCTGTTTCGAACTCAATCGGTCTCAAGAGCTCAAGAGCTTAGCAGTCGAGTAGGCCTTGCTTCTACCGATCATTGTCAGCATCTCAAGTATCCTGAAGTCGAGAAAATCGGGAAACGAAACTAGCAGCCGCACCTGCGCAAGTGATGCGCGGGCAGCGAGCGAAAGACCGCGAAACCCTGTTTGAGTGGCGGCGCCTGGCGGTGACCGGTTGTACTCGCGCCGACGGTCGCGCCTTTTGTTCTCCTCCCCATCCACCAGGCACTGAAAGTTATAGAGGAGGCACTGGCATGACATTGGCCATGCAAGAAAAATGTAGGCAGGTGAAACGCGCTTCTTCACCACCTGGGGTAGAAGTGCGTGACCATCTGGTGTATGCTTCTTGGCTTCATTTGTAAAGAGATCTTTACTAACACGTAAGATACATGTGCAACCTGAATTATGTATACTAAACCACAACAGAGAACATTTCACTGCTTACACAAAGTATGCGGCTGGTCCAAATGCGAAGTTTCTTTGGATTTCAAAAGTCTTTCATTGACTGCCTTACCAATAAGCTATAAGAATCACTCGTAGATAAGTTAGTGTAGTGCGGAAGCATATCGTGAGCTACAAAGTCTCGAGATTGAAATGAACACAGATTCATAGGAAAAAGATTGGCCTTCGTCATTGTCAAAGGTATGAATAGGCCGTTTCCAGAAGCATGCCATAGCGGCACGACTAAGGGTTCGATACTGAAAGGAACTATACTGGCAAACTGACTCTGTGGCTGGTTTTTAAAGGTTATTTGGTCTGATAACACGAAAGAAACTTTCCGTAACATGCCTATCTATGTCATCTCGTTGAAAGAAAACGTGACGACTGGTTTCAGGGTTGGTGCTGTGTAATCACTCGGTTCCTTATAACGACAGCGTCGCAGAGACGTTCTGTCTCTTCTCCAGTAGTAACGGCAGTTGCGGGTACTTCCTTCCGTTATCTTGCTACGGATTTCATAAACAGTTGTTTAATAATTTTTGTTTAGCAAGAGCGATTAATAATAATAGTATCTCGGATTCTACATAACAAAACCACGATATGATTATGAGGGGCTCCGTAGTGGAGGGCTCTGGAAATTTCGACCAACTGGGGTTCTTTAACGTGCACCTAAATGTTAGTACACGGGCCTCAAACACTTTCGCCTCCATCAAAAATGCAGCCGCGGTGGCCGGGATTCGATCCCGCGACCAGCAGGCGCGATTGGTCGTGGCTGTTCGCACAGTCTTTCTACCAGCATCAGGCTAAATACGTTCCTACTACAGTCATGGAGCAGAAAATAAAGCACCAATTCAGGAAATGGAGGCTGCGGAGTAAAAAAAACCCTCCGTTAACCTCCTTCCAGTCTGCTATCGTACACTCCGTTTCTTGAAAAAGAATTCCATCTAATCGCTCCTGTTTAGGAATGTAAACTACCGGTAATGTTGCATTGAAGAAATACCAATCGGCAGAGACGCATCAATTTTGATCTATGGAAGACACACAAAGTTTAACCATTGGTCGCGCCTGTTGAAGGGTGGTGAAAAATTTCTGACAAAAAGGGCTGAATGGTCGACGGCTAGCACAAATAAAGCTCAGAACTAGAAAACAGGGTCGCATCCTCAACTGTATACTCCCAAATGGTTTCTTAAAGCTTAATTATGCAAAGCCAGAAAGAAATTTTGACGATAGGAATGCTTAAAAGAAACATCGCTGACAAAATCTCTCGCTCTTTTCATGATAAGCTTCCTGGCGTTTTCCGTCATGTAGTTTGCTTCTGCCTATAGAATCGTATCCTCGTGATTAGGAGGTTTTTACTTGTGAGGAATGCAGAGTTCCCGGAAATTTTAGTTAAAAAATAGGCACCAGTAGCGCTGGTGGTTTTTATTAATGTCGTCTTTGCGTTCGTCGCAATTACGGTTAACTGACTTTAGTGTAAAAAAATGGGGTTAGCACAACCAGTCGCCACTTACCTTTCTTTTTTTAAACAACTTACTCCGAACACTGCTTGCCTCATTTCTGTCTTCTCTACACTAAAGAAACAACAGTTGTTTCAAAAGAACACAAACACACACTTTTCTTCCCATAAAAATAAACCGAGGGCCTTTGTGTATAGTAACAATATTATTTCCGCTATTTTATGGACTCGGTGGCATTTTTGGTATTCTGGTAAAAAAGTTACCTTGTCTTGTTTTTCTACTGTGCTCCCCTCCACGAGCCTCAGTTCCTTATGCAAACGTCTGAAACAATGCCTGCTATCTATTCAAGAAATTTCTTGTCCTTCTTTGCACTAAAGGAAGCACGCGTGATTGTCTTCCACTTCGCACAAAGCGCGGATACTATACAGAAGACAAAAACACAGATCGAAAAGGTAATTCAGCCTCCGCACAAATGGGCTCGGCAACTTTTTTGAAGCGCGACAGCACTATGATAACTGCGCATCTAGAGTAGGTACACTTTTCCGCTAGAACGAGCTGAGTGTCTACGGCTCGGCGGGTGGCCTCACTATACGGCTTTCTTAATCCTACAGAAAGAAAATCTAAACTTAAAGGAAACACCAATGCGACAGGACCGCATCCTGATTTTAAGCCTAGTTCACAACGCCGTGTCGTTCTCGCCTCTCAATCTCCTTGCTTTCCGTGTAGAAGCGCAACTTTTCCGCCCTTGGCTTCGTTCAAATGGTCAAAAAAGTACCCTCTATTAAGGCGCAAATTGTGCTCACAGAACACTTCAGGGTTTTACCGTCCTTTCTTACACTGCCTCCCTCTCCCACTCTGTCTTCCTTTATCCTTTTCAGTCAAGCGTATGCTGCGTAACACCCCCACACTTCTCGACTTAGCTGTCTCTTTTCGTACCCTCGTCCACACCATTTTCCAGTTCCTCGTTCAGGCGAAATGTAGCGGAAGTGAGGAAGTGTGTGTGTGTGTGTGTCGTATGAGGAGGTTATAAAAAAGCGAATTGTTGTTATCTTAAATCGCCTCGCTAGTGTAGCCAGCCCAAGGAAGGGCAGTGTTTCGCTGGAAAAGCACAGGACGGCTTTAGTCCCGTCAAGCAACACACTAAAAACAATCTAAACTTTTCACGTCACAGCGTGTTCTTCATTGCACATACTTCCCTTTTTCGGTCTGAACTAACAAAGCATCAAAATAACGAGCGTAAAGCAGGTGCGCGAAACTATGCAACACCAAATTTATCCGTGATCGACAAAAGCGAGAGCTGTTGGACCAGTGAGACTTATTTCTTATGGTTTTAAATATTTGTTTTTATTGTCATTAAGATTAAAAGTAAGAATTAAGGCTGCAAGGTATTCTCGTCAATGAAAAGTTTAACGAAGCTTTAAAACTAGTCCGAATAGCTTAGTTTATAGGTGTTTTGCCAGATAGCCATTGGACTGATATGAGATCCTGCAAAGATCTTAAGAGACTCCTCACAAGAGGCACGCAAAAATACATACAGAGAGATCAGCAGACATTCGTAACGAATGACTTGCAGCGTGACTTATCTATATGGTCCTTGTGCACTTATGCACAAAGATATTCAAGAAAAAAAGCCTGAATTTGTCCCCTTGATCTGAAAGCGAATAACCTTAGGAAATCGCGAACATCACCAAATACAAAAATTGAAAAGTTGACAATATCAAGAATACTCACCTCACTTCGAAAAAATTCAAAGTCGTCGAGACAAGGGGCCAGCCACGAACTTGTGGTGTCGTAATGAACATTACAAACAAATGCTTCTGTAGGTGGCAATGACTCCCGCATTAGGGTGATCATTTGGCGAGTATTGAATGCGTTGATAGCCTTCAAAAATAGGCCTTCAAATTGACTCGCGTTGTCGCATTTCATCACTAATTAATTAGCAGAAATATCGAATGCAAGCATGCCTGCGTTGTAAGCACTCTTTGAAGCTCGAGGCGAGCGTTTCGAATCAGCGTTGAAATCTATACACTATGCCCTGTTTCTTCTCTGTGTTTACCAAAGAGGCAGGACGACTGGCAACGACTGATACGGTTTGCATGGGTGCGCGCAATGAACGAATGTGATATCAAACTTTGTCGGAAGTTTGCAATCGGAACTGATGAAAAATGATGCCAATTGAAAGAATTGTTCATCGAATTGTAGTGGATTCGCAGCGTTACCACATACGGCCGTTACCCTTACAGAGATTATCAGGGACCACTACTAATTTGTTAATAAATAAAACACCCCGCCAACACATCTAGGTACTCATATTCACGAACATTGCCCCTGCGCCTACTATTCTACAGTATTTGTAATAACGTTATCTTAGCGCAGCACCTTTGGATCACTATCGTACATGATTTATTGCTATATACTAAAGATGTGGGGCACGTTCACCAAAGTAGCGCCTATTTAAAGTATCTGCCAACGTGTGGCATGTATTTTGGACTCTAATGTTTATCATCTTTAGTGTTATTATGTACCACGACTTCGTACTTATGTGGAGCGATAAGACAACACGATTCTTCTGTATGGCTGTATTTTATGTAACTAAGACTTGACGGCTGTATGGGGTACCTAAACAAAGCTATACTAATAAAAAACGGCAGTGAAAAATTCCACCGCTTTTTATTATAAAAATGCTTAGACTTCATACTAAGGAAGGTGAACTACGATGAACGTAACTGCAAAGTTACACTGTCCTTCGAAAGCAGTTCTACCCATGTGGCACCCGGCGATGACCTTCTGCCCCGTGGGGAGCAATGCTGCAGTGCAATGGTCAGTTAATGAATTCGCAGAATAGGGAGTGGATTTGAAAAAAATATGTATTGAGGTCCAGCGCGTCGGCATCAGTTAGCCACGTGCACGCACCCAATGGGAATGTATTATGCAATGTGGCACGAACGTTCAAATAGTGCTGAAGGAGGTAGCTCTTGTATAGTGTGGATGGCTGGCGAAAAGGGTTCGAACTATGCGCTCGACCTTTCTCAATCACGAGACGGAGAGAAGTGCTCATGTGAAAAGCGACTTGAAGAAAGGGCCATTCGTTGCTTTAATTACCATCTAGCTATAGTCGACGCGGGCGCTGTAGCCTTTGTTTGAAATCACCAACGCAATTTCGACTGTCGGTGACGACGCGTACTCATTATGCGTTGGCCCTTCGCTCGCTTTGCGAATGATACGTTTGCAAAGCCTGCAGCTTGCGAGATGGCGTAGCTGTGACGACCGCCGAAATGGACGTTGCCCTTGAGTTTTTGTTTTTCAGAATGGCGTCGGGCTAAACAAAATCTGCAAACAGCTGGTTTCCTTTCACGCATAATGAGACGCAATACTGAAGCTGAGATCCGAATTTTGCGACAACTATTCTCAGTAATGCTTGTTAAAAATACTTTTACCGTACTCTTTAAAATGTCACTTGCCACATAAGTTATTTGCCTAACTGGCAAAACATGTTTTGCCAGTTAGGCAACACTAATAAATTACCTGATCCCTTTGTTTTCGCCCCGCCTATTGTGAAGTACTAACATGCCCGAACAGACACTTAGCACATTTAGGTATACTTGACAATGGTGTACTTACGAAGCCTACAGGTGAGTGAATAGAAATAGTTGACAGACCTAGGTGCTGTGAAATCTTGTTTCGACCTATCGAGCCAAGATTCAAAGGGGCTTTCCGATTTAAAGAACTTCAGTTTCAATGCGTAGAGATGTCAGAAGGCAACTTAGGTGATTACCGTAGCGAGAAGCACCGCTTCGATTGAGCCGTATCATGAGATGGCGTAACTAGTGTGTAACAATATGCGACAACGACGAAAAGCATTAGAGCCGTGGGAAATAGGCGCACTCGCTGGTGTCCAAGCAAGCACCGCCTGCCAGTAACTATCAACCACTGTAAATTGCCTCATGTTGCACATTCCGGAAGACACACCATACATTATTCTACATCCGCAAGTGTGCAAGCCAGAACTCAACAGCGGACCGTAAGGCAACGCAATATTGAATCTTGTAGGATGCTGGAACTGTTAATCTCCGCGATCTGTACGCTTTTATATATACAACATTATACCTATGTCGGAGCAAAGACGTGCCTCCAATTATAAGGGAGTAATTGCTCCCTCCCTTCACACAAAGAAACACGACGGAGTACACGCCACGCAACGGACTAAGCGTTCATGCTTAACTAATAATAAGGAGTTCGTTACGGCTGGGGTTATAAAAGCCAGGAACCGTGAGCAAGTGCTTGTTTACTACATGTCCGAAGGGTGGAATAGATTTGCAACTGTTACAGAAAACAAAAACTAGTTCCTTACTCCACTACTTTGTAAAATACTTGTGCGCCATCCACACTTATCCTTATCACTCGGTTTACTTATTGTTTCCGTTCGCATAATGCGCTTCATAAACAAGTATGAAGGCAACATTCGCAAACCAACCTCAGTTATTTTTGCCCTGCTTACTGTTTTTATGCATCTAACGAGCATTAAGGCCACACGAACAATAAGCAGCATGAGAGATAAGGATAAGCTTGGTCTGTGAATAAGGTCCAAAGAAGCTCGACGACGTCTTATGGAACCTAAAATATGTCGCACTATTCTGGCATTTAACACTATTGTTATTGCGTGTATTGAGGAGCAGTAGCACGTCACGTGAAGTTGTTTTCACGGCTGGCTCAACTTGACACTCATATGTCACTCATTGAATATGCTAAAGGTTTGTTGACAGCTGCACTGGTATTAGTATTGCGAAGACGATGGCTTATAAGAAACTAGACATAAGTTGTTTTCTACAAACTAGAATTGAAAGCTCAAAAAAGAAAACGCATTGACGACAGAACTGATCGCTGATCCGGGCGCAGTTCGACAGAGAAGCAGCTTTGCGACTGTGGATACAGTGCAAAATGAACACTATATGAACACCCAGGGACTTTCGACTTCTCAAGTCAGTAGTGATCTCAACTACGTTTTTAGGGGCGAAGCTCCTTAAGGCGGCACCCGTTCGTCCCGCGTAGTCGTAGTAGTGCGTAACCAGTCGTAACGCTAGTACCAGATTTTGACCTCCAAGGTGGTGCCGGTGGGAGATTTTTCCTGTGCGTTGTTGAACAATAAAAAATTCGCAGCGTGCGCGTTAACTAAAAGCCGAATTCTTCTGTCTCTCATTCCCCATTAGCAGCCATTGGCATGTTACAGTAGGAAACGTTAGTAGAAGTAGAAGTGTAAGTGTTATCTAAAAGCCCAATTCTTCTGTCTCTCATTCCCATTAGCAGCCATTGTTTACCTCCAAGCTAGTGCCTGGTGAGATTTCTCCAGTGCGTGATTAAACAATAAAAATTTTGTTCAAAACGCCGTTGATTGATGAAATAAACCAACGAAAGACGCCAGATGTTTTCTAAAAGCAAAACGAAAGAACGCCACATGTTTCTAAAGCAAAACGAAAAGACGCCAGCTGCTTAACGAAAGACGCCAGATGTTTTCTAAAGCAATGTTTTTCTAAACAATGACAATTCACAGCGTACATGTAAAATTAAAGTGAGCTGCAAGTTGTCATAACTCATCGAAGCTTTAGTATAAACGCGCCCGATCTCACGTCGGTGATGATGTACTGGGCAGAATTCACGGAAGATTCACGGTTTACCGATGAACCTCCGCAGCTTCGCTTCATCCACTCATCATCATTCACTCCGTGGGTATGCCGGGTTTTTTTTTGGTATAGATTTAACCGTCATAAGCCTCATTATCTTGATTTAACTTGTCTGCGGGTCTCTTCTTCTTTCACCACAACGGTAACGCTGGGCCTTAAAATAGCATGTTCCAGAAGCTTCCACTGGTCCCACACAAAGCACCAAGTCAGCCAACATTTCCACCCTTTTCGATATCGCGCTTCACACGTAAAAAAGACGGTGCACTCCATCCTGGTATCGTCATAGCTCCGCGAGGTACGTGACTGTACACAAGCTATGTACCTTGCATACATAGCTGTGACATGTACCCGTACAGCATGTCAGAGAAACTGATCACATTAATAAAACAATACCTGGCGGTAAAATCATGAGGCCCTAATATTACAGTGGCCATTCATACAAAAGGCATCTTATCGAATGAAGCGTGGTGGTGACAGGGTCAATGTGGACGCGCCTCCACACTTCGTATGTTTTGGTCAGACACATCCCTATTGCAAAAACCTGCGCCACTGGGTATCAGCGTCCAGTGCCATGCCGGGTTATGGGCCCAGTCGCGCTGGAAACTGCGCCGCTGAAGCGGCGTTTTACTGGGAGGCGCTGGGTACTCAAGCGCAAAACCGCTCTACAGCGTTAAAACGGCGGTGCCTATATGCCCTACATAAATATATTGGTAAAAAAGTGATCGAGAAAGTATTAGTACAATAAAAAAAGTCATAAGAAAAATGCAACATAGATTAAAAAAAACAACGAAGCAATATTGGCGAAAACAATGTATTCGTTTCATGCTACATTAAACTTAAAAAGGAACAGTGCGAGAATTACACCGTTTTGCTTTCTCATATTATCCATAAGTTGTAAACACCGGAAGTCGTAACATCCAATACTGTCTGCTCAACTGATGAGCGTTTAACGGCTTTTATACGCCAGTTTCTAGCCGATCGTTTTGTGTGCAGATGGACCGCGTAGACCAAAAATTGAGGAGCCATTCCACTTTGCCAAAGTCAATTACTAGCGAGGCTGTTTGGCGCACGGAATTTCCAAAAAAAAAAGGTACAAACTCTCCTCTTGTATGGATTGGCAATAGGCGGCACCGGCATAGCGGGTTCTTTCCAGCGTTGGTTAACTTCCAGACCCTTTCTCTACCAAGCTTTTGACGTAAGACAAAAACAACATATCGTTTTTATTGCCTATTTCATTCTACGTGTCTTGAAAGCCCTCAAAGCACTGCCTAAAGGACTTTTCTTTGGATGATACAAGCAATATATTTTTCTGAAAATATGCCGAGGATTAGTCTCACTACACTGCACCACGGAAAGTTTCCTAGCCTCTACAATCTTTGGTGTGGAAAATATCTCAATGAAATTTAAAAAATGAAGAGCAGGGGCCAGATAGCTCGGGGAAAAAAGCTTGCACTAAGTCGCACAAAGCATAAACAGCGAAATTGGACAATTCTGAAGGGTTATCTCATTGCATCTAGGTTGTTTCTAGACCTCAGCTAGGTGATGCACGTTGTTTCAAGGTTGATTATAGGTCGTGGCTAGGCTATAGGTAGGCGATGCTATGTTGTTGCTGCATTGATACTCAGCCCAAGGGTTCGAGTTAAATTGCAGACAATAACAAACCCGACACGGATGTCAAAACTTCAAATACACAACCTCGCGCTGAAACCAAGATTTCGTACCTCTCATAGATCTACGGGCACGTCGTTGTTGGCGTAGGCCTTCCATCGCTTCGTGGCCGTTTGCGGGGCTGACTGGAGTAGTGATGAGTAGTGGGATTTACCCAGTTTCTGTGGTACGTACCCGTTTATGATGATGAAGTAGCTTCGTCATGGTGGGCGCCGTGGAAAGTTCGATTGATATCAAGGCCAAACAACACTGCACGTGAGCAAAGTGTGGGAGATGTCGATGTCCACATGGAGAGACGTGCGACAGCAAGCAGTTAGGTAGTCTACAGAATGTCTCTCCGCATGACGTAATTTTCGTCGGAGTCGTGACTTGAAACGTCATGTGCCGACGTAGTTGCCAACGAAGGCGTTAGCAAAAAACCATCCTTATCCAAAAAGAAACAAGCCTTGTTGCTATCATTATCATCCCACCAAATGTAAGCACCAATCAATGGTCGCACTGGTGCTTGTTGGAAGATGCAGATGCGCCCGACATGTCGAAGGAGTGGTGCTGCAATATTCGAACTCATGCTCATGCGTTGGCAAAAATGCTGCGGCTCACTACTTGAAACTTTCGTTATTGCTTGAGGGATTTTCAAAATCTCTTCGCTGTCGAGAGGAGCGAGATAATAATCTTTAATGAATATTCCGTAGAGGTTAGCCTGGTTTGTCGCCTGGCTTTCTACTCCGGGTATCGGGTGATGACTATGGAATATACAATGAATCACATACACGCACACGGTGCGTACAGTCGCATACGCATAACGTCACATACACAAAAGAGTCATTCGCACACTTTGGTTTAGTCCAGTGTTTCTCAAGAGCACCAAGAGCGCTTTGGTGTTGCGCATCGCGCAACCGCTGTCATGCCACGGGCCGATAATTCCCGAGTATTACATTTCGTGAACGTGGGTGAGTCCGACTGCTTGATCTTGTGCTTGAAGTATTTCGTATAGACTACGTCGAGTCTCTGCCGGTGAATGCACGTTTCGTCTTGTCTGATTAGTCTCTCTGGCATATAAAAGCTACACGTCGGGTCGATTATGTGCAGCGGTCCGTACTGGTTATTTGCATCGCACCATATTTCTCGCTCTAGATTCCGCGCGGACGCAGATACCAAAGTCGCTGCATCTTTCCTTGAAAAAGGAATGTTGATATTTTCAGATGCCCTATCATGTGCAGCTCTGGCAGCGGTGTCAGCACAAACATTCCCTGCTATTGCGCAGTGAGCTGGTAGCCACTGCAGTACTCCATCGTGGTGTAGCTCATGAACATTATTGCCTAGGCGACTGATGTCCAGGACTAGTTGATCTTGCATACGTGGTGACTTTAGGGACTGCAGTGCGGCTCGTGAGTCGGAGAATATCAGGGTCTCTGATCTTTGGTATAGACAAGCGCCCTCCGCAGTGCAGCCAGCTCAGTAGCAGCGGTAGAAGTACGGTGACAGAGAGTGGCAGCGATGGTGACATTCGCCGACGGTATCCACACACTTACTGCTGATGATCCATCTGTGACAGACGAATCTTTAAAAACGTGAGGGCGGGTTCTATAGTAGGTGTTAGTATGTTCGAGAGCAAAGTATGTCAACGCTGGCCCAGGCGCGTTTCTCTTGCTGTTGAACCCCGGCACTGTCGTGACTATCGTCCAGGAAGGAAGGTGCCACGGGGGCCTCGTCAATATCGACACCAAGTGCATTGAAGTCTATGGATGTTCGCCGGGTCTGCCAGATTTCTTTGTTGGCACGATAATTTTGTTATGGAGTGCTTTCGTTATGAAGAAGTTCAACTTTACAAGAATAAAATAATTTCTCGAAAAATTCATGGTTTGAGCGTCTTTTTAATTTGTGAATTGTTCGATCTGTTCAAGCCAAAGAGAACTCAGCAAAATAAATCAGGACAGCTTAACTGAGGCGGCCCGAAGCACTTTTTTAAGCATGGATGTGCCCAAATCGTCGTCAGTGGCAGCGGGACCTTCACAGCATCTGGGCAAGCTGAGCTCGTTTTTTTGGGGACGTGTTTTAAAAAGGGGAGCGCACGGCCACAGAAACGCAAGTTTGGCACTAAACTGCGTGAGTTCAAATGGAGGCAGTATGGAAACGTATTTCGGTGTATTCATATTTCTGAGCGTTTTTTTTTCATAAGGTTGAAATTGTTTCCCTTTTTTTGCAAGCGTGAGTATTTAGCGCAGTGGTTAAGGTAGGAGCCTTCGGAGTGCGGAGGCACCGGCTCGCTAGAAATTGTTATTTTGTTTGCTTCATTTATTCCTGAGAGTTTCTTGGCATCGGACACAAAGAAGTCCCTCCACAAGAGTTATATGCACCTTCGCTTTAAGAGGGAGGCGATTAGAACACAACGTGCTCTACCATGGTTGAGCTGTGTTCAGCACTGCCTATCGCAGACGCGCATGGTGCAGAACCAAGAGGGTTTAGAAAACAATTCTGAAGTAGAAATTCTGTCGTGAAATTGAAGACACATCTCCGGCCTCAATCTAGGCATGTTACAACTTCAGCGTACCGCGGATATCAGCGTTCAAAAAAAAACTCGGGCCGCTACGCGTTCGTGGCGGTAAGACTGAGGAAACAGCGGAGTTGGCGGAGTTCTCTCCTCCTTTCACTTTCCTCTCCCACCCGTTGTTATATTATACTACACAAGAACATGCTCTGCTTTACCCTCTCCCCTGCGTCGCTCCTCCTCACCCTTTGCGTTCCTCCTCTCTTTCTTTTTCTGTCTATCTATTTCTTTATCTCCCTCTATTTCTTTTTCTTTCTATGTGCCTTTCTCTTTCTCTCTATCTTTTTCTCATTCTCTGTCGCAATTTGCCTTAATTTGTTAAGCAGTTACCGAACGCTGCTCGGCGATGCAGTTCAGCAAGATGCGGCTCTTCGTTATAATTGATATACTGACGGTCTATACAGTAGCCTCAAGAATGTAATGGAACATGGGACCCTGCCCCTGTGGGTACGCTCGTTGGTTGCACACCAGTTCGTGCGCATGCGTAACTCATCGACACGTACCACCATCACAGCACATCGCCCAAAAAGGACAGCGTGAGCGCTCTTTGTACATAGATGGCTTATATAAAATTTATAGGCCAGCACGCGCACCGTCAGCCGACCCCGTGAGCGCGCATATTTAAAGTCTAAAATAGGCGAAAGAACGAACTGAAGCTCTCAGAACAGCGAGGATGCGGTCGATACGGCGGCTTTGAAAGAAGACAACGAAGAACTCTGAAAAATTGATGGCGCCAGCTGTCATTGGGTAAAGACAGCTGACCCTTTGAAAGAAATTGTCGGAATAATTATATAATATAAGAGGTACCGCCTATAAAACGTTTTTAGTATGATAGACAATCTCAATATTAATATAGAACACGGTCTGACTGCTGAGTGTTTAATGCTGCTTTAAGCAGGACAGTAAAAAAAATACCAAATCTTGTTTTCGAATACACAGCCCGAACGAAGTAAAGCCATGTCCTCACATTTGTCCCGTCACCAAGAAACCTTCTTGTAAAAATCAGCGGAAAAAGAGACAGCACACAACATAGAAACACACAGGATAGGAGTTGTCTGATGCTGCCCTTCTTTTTGTGCTGTTTAAAGTACTAGAATTACTGATAATGACTCGTGACACATCTGAAATATTTTCCCACGGAATTATATCCGGAATATATTCCGATAAGTGTCGTTCCCTAACTATGTACGAATATTTCCCTCTCAATATTCACTGATGTGCATCGTTTATTGTCAACTGCAGCAGGCCGAAATTTCATGGCAAGCCCCGCAAACAAAAAAAAAACGAAATTTGACTTAAAGGAGCGCTGACACGACTTTGAGGCATAGCAAAAGGGACATTGTTAGTCTCCTTGGCATGCAGTGTAAACGCACTCCAGACACCGTAGCCAAGAAACGCTTATAAATTATTTTATTTTGGTTTTA
Organism: Rhipicephalus sanguineus; assembly: GCF_013339695.2. NCBI lineage: Eukaryota > Metazoa > Arthropoda > Arachnida > Ixodida > Ixodidae > Rhipicephalus > Rhipicephalus sanguineus. Next base: position 13,455,236 of record NC_051182.1, on the reverse strand, counting down.
TTGTTTTCATCGCCCAGCACTTAGAAGCCAGCTATACCGCAACTGATATTAAGGTGACGAGTTGACACAGCTCGCTGGGCTTGTGAATACTGCGTCCTGCATGTGGCCGAAGTCGCTGTCTGAGTCGCTACACGGTAGTTCACTCACCATTGTTTACGTACACCACTTGCAACTGACAGCAGGTGCGAGAGCTGCTGCTAGTACGTCGAAAATGGAAACGAGAACGTGAATAAGACCAACGTCAGAGTGTGTTCACACGTCCCTGCGATACTGCCCCCTCGATAATGAAACCGAAAATGCTATTTTGAGGCAGCGATATTACAAATACATTTCCTTTGTTCCGAGGCACCATGATAGTCCTTTTAGTGCTCTCGACATGGGATTCTTATTCAGAGCTACAATTCTAAAATGTATACAATTTGTCTAAGTACTCTTGCGTGCATGCGAGAGTACTGTTTAAAGCGGCGCGGTGAGGAGCGAGGGGACGCAGGTTCGAATCCCGGAAGCGCACTTCGAAATTTGTTTTCTTCTGATTTATTTTACTTTGTTGGTTTTAGTTATATATACATAGATATACATATCCAAGGCATGATGGCGATGGCAACGGCGACGGCGAAAATCAGCCGAGAGTGTCCATATAATTGCTATCGCAATAAAAATAAATGATCACACATAATGAATACATATCATACAAGATGAAATAGCTCAAAGCACACATATCCCTTTTTAAACACAATAAAATATTGGCTAACAATAATTGTAGAGACGAAAACAGAAAAGGAGCAGTTCAACGCTATAAATAATTAATACAATTAGAGAGAACATCAACAGATACATTTCGTACACGCGCAGGTAATGCATAGTAAAAACATAAGGGTACAATGAATAAGCAAAAAGAAATAATGAACTCAAATATAAGAGAGCTAATAAAACACAAATAACGAAGAAAAAAATGTGTTGTACATTTTGTCGAGGTTATGCAGAGGAATGTGAAATGATCAGATGACGAAATTTATCAGGATATTTTTCGGACACAATGGAATCAGGAAGTGCATTCTACAGCCGAATGGCACTAGGAAGCGCCGACGAATTGAATGCATGAGTGCTTCAGTACATGCGAGTGAAATTGAGGTGATTATGCAATCTGCGAGATGTGCAAGATGAAACTTCAAGCCGGAAGGAAGATTTTTTACCAGCATAGGCGTAAAGTCCCGGCGAGTACTGAGGAGAGCAAGTGAGCTATCATATTTTATTCGTGAGATGCTTGGTTTGTATATATAGTTATTAGCGATAAACCTAGCGGCCCTATTTTGTACACATTCTAATATACTGATTAAGTTGTTATGATTGGGTGGCGATATTGGAGAGGCATATTCCAGCTGCGGGCGAACAAATGCCTGAAAAGCTAGCTTGCGAATATTGGAGGGATAATTTCTCAGGGTTCGAAGTACGTACCCCAGTGACTTCGAGGCGTTAGCATGTATGGTTGTAACGTGAAGGTTCCAGGAAAGCTTTGACGTCAGATGAATTCCTAAGTACTTGTACGTAGTGGCAGGACAAATTGGGTTGTTATTTTGTGATAAGAACAATTTTAGACTGATTAAGAGTAAAAGAGATTACTTTGCATTTAGATGAATTTAGGGTCATTAACCAAGTTTTACACCAATTCAAAATAAGCTCAAGGTCGTTCTGTAGTATGTGAGGGTCATCGGGGCCGGAAATAGGGCGGTATGTAATGCAATCATCTGCGAACTATCGCACATGGGAAGCTAAGTTATTAGGGAGGTCATTTATATATATTAAAAATAGTAGCGGCCCAAGAACTGCCCAAGTAGCGGCCCTTGCGGTACGCCGGAGGTAACATAGCATTTGGAAGGCGGAAGGTTGTTAACTAATGTAAGCTGCTGGTTTTTTGACAGAAAGTTCTGAAGCCATGTTAATGACTGTTAATCCAATTTTAGGGCAGTTAATTTTGATATCAGGCGGCAGTGGGCTACACGGTCGAATGCCTTCGAAAAATCGAGAAAAATGCTATCAATCTGTATGTTACGGTCCATGTCAAAATGCAAGTCAGTTGTGAATTCTAAAAGCTGTGTCTCTCATGAAAATCCCCTCCTAAACACGTGCTGATTGGTGAAAAAAAAAGTTATTTGATTCTAGATGATTGTATATGCGCGATGCAATGATGTGCTCGAGCATTTTACAGCAAATACATGTTAATGAAATGTGTCTATAGTTATCCGGTGAGTGTCTGTCGCCGCTTTTGAATATGGGGACTACTTTTGCAGTCTTCCAATCACACGGGAGTTCTCGTGAAGTTAGTGACAGTCTGAAGATGTGATATAGTATTTTGCTCGAAGTAGTGATGATGTTCTTTAGCACTTTGGAGTTAATCCCATCGACGCCACAAGAATTAGATAACTTAAGATTATTTACAAGATTAACAATTCCGTCGATAGAGATTTCAATGGGCGTCATATACTGATACTCAAAATCGGGAACCTCAGGTATGGTGGAGCAATGTTCTTTACAAAAAATAGATGAAAAATATGAATTGAAGCTTAAAGGACACTCATTATCAGGAAGAGGCATGTGCTTGCTATCATGTACTGAAATGTTGTGAGTATCGTGGTTAGGGCAAATGACTTGCCAAATTTTTTTAGAGTTTGAATTTAGCAGGGATAGATGATTGTGAAAAAAGTACTTATCTTTAGCACTGCTTAAAGCCGAGCCATAGTTTTTAGACACTCACTGTACTTCGCCCAAGCCGCAGGGGTGTCTAATTTTTTGGCACTCCTGTAAACGCGTTTCTTTTTGTTTCTAAGTCGCCTAAGGGAATTCGTGAACCAAGGGTTTGATTTATCATTGTTTATTTTGAATGACGAGATGCACCGGTTTACTAACGAGCATAATTTATCGCGGAACAGCACACAGTTCTCCTCGACCGTTTGGCTGCGCAGAGAAGGAAGAAATTCACTGCGGTAAAAAAAATTCTAGTTCAGCATCCATGGCAGCGTAGTCACCCTTGCTATAGTTACGAATAGTATTGTTTACCTTGCCCGTAAAAGCTAAAGGAATAATAATAGTTAATTGGAGCCGATAATGGTCACTAAAACCATCAAGATAGGTTATTTGCTCAACTGTTTCCGGATCGCTTGTAAGTACTAAGTCCAATATATTAGATCCGCGAGTGGATTGGTTGATAACCTGGGAGAAATTAAAGTCCAGGGTTAAATTAATGAAATCTGATGACATTTTACAAGGAGAGGTTAGCTTTGCCCAGTCGATGTGCGGAAAATAAAATCGCCCAAAAGATAAACCATATCTGCCTGGCAGGCCTGAAGTGTATTGGCAATACTGCCGCGAAGATTGATGATGAAGGTTTCGTTTGAATCGGGCGGACGGTAACAAGCACCGATTAGCACATTCGTAGAACGGGTTTGACAAACGGTCCAAATAATCTCGAGACTTGAGTCTGAGTGAATGCAATGGGAAGTAAAGATTTTTTTTAATAGCAAGTAAAACACCGCCGCCTCATCTGTTAAAGCGGTCACATCGATATATATTGTAAGTGTTCGTGAAGGAAAACAGTTCCTTATGAGAAATATCAGGATGGAGACAGGTTTCGCTAAAAATAACAATATCAGAATCGGCATCTTCGAGAAAGGAAGAAAATTTATGCTGCTTTGAATCAAGGCTTTATTTTTCAGTAAATGATAATGATATTCGAGATCTAAAGTGATTCGGTAATCATGCATGACGGCCCTGTCTGCACGTGCGCCTCTTTAGCTATTTATTCCACTTCACAACAGTTTGCGTGACACTATCGTAGACATACGTAGATGTACCCATGCGCAGCTTATCAAGAGATAACTTGTACAGTTTTTTTTACAGCGGAAGCTGTTATGAGATCATTTCAGCGGCCGTTTTTGGCGCCGTGGTTGTCCGCCGCCGCCGCCGGTGTCCGTAACCACTATCGCTCGAAATAAAAAAAAAAAACACCAGGCCTGCGCTGAAACCGCAGCACTTTATTTAATTCTCACTGACTCACAGTCAGCATGTCGCCTCTTTAATGACATGCGCCATGCCCTGTGCGAATACTAGGAAAAAATGTGACGAAGCACCATGCAATCACATAGTTTCGGCCCACGCCAGAGAGACGGAAACCGAGAATGCGCACCCCATCTTTCGCGCATATGGCATCCGTGCTACGGAAGACACTCTCGTAGAGTCCCCGATCGCACCAAATGATACCTTAGAAGACCAGAAACGCGGAATGCAACGGTATAACTTGCCAGACCTATCCTTGGATGGAGCCCAGAAGCTAGACTGACGCAGACTCCGAATGAGTACATACAAATGTTTACTTTTATTAAGGCGAAAGCCTTAGATCCCTCTTCATAGGAGAGAATTGAGTGTCGGCGTCCAGCGGCGTCGGGGACGAGTGATGCAAAAAGACATCACATGATGACGTCATTAATGATGTCTCAGATCGCCATACCTTGTGTCATCTTTATGACGTCATCATGACGTCACTGTAAAGTTACTTGACGTAGTTTCACATGATGACTTCATCACATGACATCGTACCTTGCTCAATAGGGCGCCGATCACGGAGGAAATGCAAAACCAGATGAATTTCCTCCGATCCTGGAGGCTGTGCCTAACGTGGTTTTACGTTAGGTGCAGAAAGCTTTAGGAGGGTCGCGGGCCATGACCAGTACATCGACTGAGAAAAAAGGAAGATAGCCTTCGCCATCGAGTAGTCGTAGTTGAATACATAAGGGACCTTGTGGGTTGTACACCACATACATCCCGACCTGTACCCCAACACTTGGTCATGTTGTGTGGGGCGGCCATCTCTTGGCCCCTGTACAGGGTACATACAGGGTACAGGCTTCCCCCTGTACAGGGTAGCATACCGGTTATGCCAAACTGGTTAACATCTCTGTCTTTCCTCTCTCCCATTATTCATTACATGTGCAGTAGTTACAAAATACTAGTATATAAATGAGGGTTCCAGGGTATAAATACTGCAAATGTGACCCTCAGTTAGAAATTACAAAAAAAAAAAACATGGTTGATCCCTTCGTCGTCTGAATCGGTGTAACACGAAAGTGAAGCGCGTCTTCACAGTAGTTGAATGTTTACTATACATTGATACAAGAGAGCTTGCACAATGTCTGCTGGTGTTTGGAAGCCTGGCACGTAGCCAAGGGGGGGCCCAGGAGGACAACCCCCCCCCCCCCACCGAAGTTCGTCCAGTCGGCCATTAACGCAATACTATAGAGACACAATTACAAGTAGCGGCGCTTTCTTCTAATCAATCAATCAATGAGAATTTCATTGCATCATAATATGAAAAATGCGTACACAAATATTTGGACCCATAGCCTAAGCGGCTAGTGATCGGCCCAAAACAAAAAAAGGGTTATAAGAATTAGCAGTCTTGTGCAGAAAAAAGAATCAATAGCGAAAGTATCATCCATAAGCGAAAAGTATTATACATATTCAAGGAACCATACTAAAAAAGTGAATTCATAACTACTATGAACACAAAAGATATACTTGAGAAAATTTTTAAGAATGAATAAAAACTGAAGAAAATGCCTGCTTAGAAACGAAGTATCGTTTGCAGGTAATGTCAAAACTTCTTGCGAGTTTTATTTCAAGAGACAAATTGTTCCATATCTTAGCGCCAGAAAACACGATTAGTCGTTCAGCGTACACATTCGAACATAAAAGGAAGGTTAAGATTAGCGATGCTTTCATGCCGTGTGTTTAACGACGGGAACGTGAAAATAGTACGGGGCAGAGGCGTGTTTGTGTTCATTATTTTATTTACTAAACAGGAAATCTTGTAGTTGCGTACGTCCGTAAACGGCAGTGTAGGCATTCTCTGAAATAGAGTATTAAAGGGGTAATGACCCGGGGAGAAAGTAATCACACGCACACTCCTTTTTTGTAACCTGATTAGCGGAGTAAGGTATGTTGTGTACGTTTGGCCCCACGACTCACAACAATAGCTGATGTGGCAGTGAATTAGGCTAAAATATAATGTTCGCAGCAAAGTTAAGTCAAAGTATTATTCCTTCGTTTTCTTCTAATAATTAAGCGCCTTCTAAATTCTCGGGTAACTTTTTTCTCTTTTTGCGATGGAAATGCTATCTTTCGAACAATTAGGCTTTGGGCTCTTCCCCCCGAAAAAAAACAATCCTAGCTACGCGCCCGTTGGCACCTACAGCACCGTTTAACGTACATGCACCCACTTTGACGCTTGGGGGCCCACCTCCATCCCGAGGATTAATGTGCGCGATCAATGATTAAAACCTTTTGTGGTAGCTGTAGTAGTCACGGTGAGAGCGGTGTGACAGCCAGATGAGCGTCGCTGATTGGACGCAGAACTTGGGTTAAGGTCGCCATCCCGCCGCATGTTGTTTATTGACTACCATGGCAGGACTAAAGGGAAACTCAACGCGCGTCGTGTCTATCCTCTAGCCCGGACGCGATTTTACAGCGAAAGCTGTTAGGAGATCACAACAAGGGCCGTTTTTGGCGCCGTAGTTTTCAGCCGCCGCCGGTGTCCGTAACCACTATAGCTCGAAATAAGAAAAAAAAAGGAAATAAGAAAATTTTTCAGGATGGAATGAGGTTCCAACCTGGGCCCTCTCCGTGGGAGCCCAGTATTTTACCTCAGAGCCATGCCGGTGCTTGAAACTGCTTTGCACAAATACCCTATACAGGCTTCATGTCGGGAAGGAACCACATTAACATATGTAATGTAACGTGGTAGAAGAGTAAAATAACAACCAAGTGTCGCACAATGCGAATTCTGTAACCAGGAGTCACACAATGCGAATTGCGCAACGAGTGGGTTGTTGAATGCTTCCAACCCATTACAAAGGGTTCTGCCATAATTCTTCATCGTCATCAGCCGCAGCATCAACAAAGTGCGAATAATGCCTTACAGGTGTTCAGCAGATAGCACGGTTCTCCGCAGAATGACACAAAATTGCATAGTGGCTGCTTCCCTACTTCACAAAAATTATGATGATATAAAGTGTAGTGGGTTCCTCGCAAGTGCACTTCTATTGGTTGCCAAGGAAGCCCATAAGGCTTCCATGATCCATTTCCTCAGAGTCTCAATGAAGTTAATTCCCTCTCTCTATCTCTTTCTCATGTTAGCGTATGTTATAAAGCATGGTGGGAGAGTGAAATAACGACCAGGCGTCACACAATGCGAATTACCTAACTATTGGGTCCATTAAAGCTTCAAACCCATTACAAAAGCTCAGTCAATTCTTCATCGTCATCAGCCGTCGCATCAACAAACTGCACATAATGCCTTAGAGGTTGTGCCTCGCTTCTCCGCAGAATGATGAGTAACGTTGTGGTGGGTGCTTCCCAACTTCACAAAAATTATGATTTGTGGCGTAGTGGGTGCGTTGCTAGTGTACTTGTATTCGTAGCCACAAGAGAGTTTATAACGGGCTCTAGAAATGCCGCTCTTTGAGCTTTCGTTGTGACTGTGCTGGTTTCCGCGCAGGCCTGGCATTTTTTCTCGCGGCGAGCGTAAGCGGGGAACGCGGTGTTACAGCTACGCAGGTCAGGCGTGCGTCGTATAGTTATTTTAAGCACGGATGGATGCTATGAACGAGGCCGAGGATCAGGCTAAGGTTGCCACCTCCGGTGGCTAAGGTGTGTTAAGGTGTTGATGAAATTTCCCTTCTCTTATTGGAAACGTGCCGAATGGGACGGACGCGTATCAACGACGCGTTGCAGGAGCTAATCGTGGAGGCCACATTCATAATTTTTAACCTGCTTGGTAATAATGCACTACTTCAATTTACCGCACGCAGGACGTCGTCACCGCCCCGCCGACCAAGAGCACTGTGAGAGGACGGTGTGAGATGTAAAAGGCGCGTTTGTAGAGCCTCCAGAGTGTGGGACTGTGGCGCAGCGGATAGCGGGCCCGGCATCTGTTGTCGTAGACTCAGAGGTCGTGGGTTCGGCTCCCGTTGTTGGCCCTTTTTTTCTTCAAGTTCTTCTTTGCCATCTCATCATGTGCACTTTTTTCGACGTCATTTCTGCGACGGAAATACGTCACCGATGTCTTGGTGACCCCGACATAAAACATTTTCGTGTTAAAATGAATTTTAAAATTGGCAAAAGATGGGCATGTGCTTAAGAGGCGAAAACAGGTGAAATACGAAATGAAATAATAGTAATACAACAAAATAAATACCAAAATAAAAGAAAACGTGAAAGTTTTTTTTTTCTTTGGCTTCTCATTCGATGCATTGATTGCATCTCCTTTCTCCATTAAGAAAGCTCTCTGCACCTAACGTCATTTGCACTGCCTCCAGTGTAGGATGTATGGCAAGCTTTCTGCACCTCACCTCGTTTCGCAGTGCCTCCGCAATCGGCCCGCCTTTGACCACACTACGATGTCATACGATGACGTCATCGTGCGACGTCACGACGTCCTCATATGTTTAGGCTATATGCAACGTCATTAGGACGTCTTATGGTGATGTCATCACGTGATGATAATTTTTTGCATCAGTCGTGTTGACGCTGCGAACGCGGGACGCCGCCGACGGTCGATTATCTCGTTTGGTGCGGCATCTAAGGCTTTCCTGTTAATAAGCATCACTTATGTACTACCTTGACTCAAGAAGCTAACGCCTAGCGTTGCTCAATTCGCAGGACAACGGAAACCGACGCACCATAGCGCGCACTTTCTTAGGATGTAGTTCACATTTGTGCTCTCACGTGGGTACCGATGTTACAACGGACCATACATCGCGCATTAGGAGTCTTATTGTAGTCGACGCAGTTATAACGCAATCGTTGTCATTCTAACAATAATTAGAGGAATTACTTAAGTGTTCTACAACTTTGTGAATTGCTTGTGCATTAGTGGAAATAAATGTAAGACACCTTCTTTCTTCAATTTCAAGAATGCGGAAGTGTACTCGACATTCGAAAATTTAGACATATGTGACGTGCCTTCGCTCTTGCACAAATTAGCCTCAGCGTCCCTTTTTTTCCTTCTTTTGCTTCGCTTGTTCAGAAGCATACGTTAGGTATTAGTGCGGCAACTAGTTATTTTCTATTTGCTTTTATTGCGATAGCAATTATATGGACAGTCTCGGCTGAATTTTGCCGTCGCCGTCGCCGTCATGCACCGTATATGTATAAGTATGTATATATATGTAAAAGCCCCAAAGAAAAATAATTCAGAAAAATGCTTCCGAAGCGCGGAATCGAACCAGGGACGTCTTGCTCCGCAGCGAGTGGCGCTATCCACTACGCCACGAAACGCAGATCCTCCACGTAGCTAACGGCGAGCGTTATATACATACCCTTTACCGCTGGACGGACTCAGAGACGGCAGGCGATAATAAGCGTTTCTTCATTACCAGCGAGATGGCGCTAGCAGCACGACGGGCGGATTTAAAAGTCGTCGTCGAGCTCGCTCGCTTCTTATATTTGCTCAGTGAGAACATTGCCCTTCCGTTGTCTACTCGCGCGGTTTTCTCGCGGTGAGGGGAAGAGGAATGTTTCACGCTTTCACCGTGATGTCGGCGCTCATGTTACCGAGCGTACGAAAATCACTCGAGCTGAAGGGACGCCGCTAAACGAACAAACAGAAGATGAGCGCGAACTATCAAGTGTCACAGCTCGACAGTTGAAGCACGCTAGTTTCCTTCGCTGCTTCGGCCGCCTTTGCAACAGGAACGCTGTTCAAACTGAGAGTATCCATTGGCGAGCCTCACTTCGTATAGCATTAATTTCTTGCTATCGCATTCATTGCTTCGCCCTTGCGGCGAAACTGTGACTTTTTTATCTTACGACAGACGCCTGCCTGTTCGGCAGCCTGCTTGAGTATTCATATTTTCTATTTTTCTAGCGAAGTGCAAAGTCATCGGTATCCGAATGGAATGAAAAAAAAATAAGACAGGAAAGTGAAATTGGATGCGCTGCTCACGATGCGTGAGAAAGTTGGCCGAAACTTCTGCGAGCGGCGTGCTCTCAACACACGTTAGACGCCACGCCATCAAATACTCTGTATCGATCAGTGTCCGGCTTCGCCTCAAAGAATGGGCCGTGGCTTGGTTCTTACGCCCGGGTATTTCGTGTTCTCATTTCGAAAGCATTACGCGACTCTTTCGTTCACGAGATTATAGAAAGTCGTGGGGTTCCAAGCATTTAAACTCCGTAACTTGTGCACTGAATAAAGCGAAATTACTTTTAGGAGGACGGGAACGGAATCGTATTACAGAAAATTTTGGGATAGTTGCAGAAGGAAAAGTTCGGCAGGTCCCACGTCTTGTGGGAATCGGTTTCAAGCGAAGCAATCAGCGAGTAGTGTCTATGCTGCATTGTTTGGCTTTGAGCCAAGCTTTACGATGTCGATCAGCGTGTTTTTGTAAGCGTAGTAGCTGTGTGCACATCACGGCCTTACCAGGCACCTCGACTACACTGGTGTTTAAAGGGCCCCTCACCACCCCGAGATCAAAGACGATGGCCTGGTTTCCTTCTCGTCTCCACTACCCTTTCTACAGGCGATATCTTCTCCTCGCCATTCATTTCTTAAAATGACGTGTACAATGGCAGCACAAAGCGTGAACCTATCAGGATTTCTCGTTTGTCGGCTAGGCACCGTTATCTTCGCTAGCGCAGCTAAAACACGCAATGTGATGTGAAATCAGTTGATCACGTATGATAGTTATGCGAGACAACATAGAACTGGTCGGCGGCTGCATGGCAATGCAGTGCAGGGGCCAATTCACAACTGATATTTTGCGCACATCAACCAATCGAGAGTATGCACCGTAATGGCGTCACGTGATTCCTTCTTCTTGAGTCAGGAAGTACGCCAGAAAATAGAGAAACGCCATAGGCTGGCAAGGGGGTCTTTAAAAGGAGTATAATAAAAAGTTGGACGAGTTGGTGTTGGTTCATAATGAAACGGGGGCGCGAAGAAAACGACACACAAGAAAAGATTGACACATGACGACGCGATACCACCAACTGACTTCTTTTTTCAGGAAAAACTTATTTAAAACGCAGTTAGACCAGATTAAACCCAGTAAGTTGACATCAAAAGATGAAATTCTAGCGCTCAGCACGAATCATCTCACGTGTCGTTCTAAAAGGTTTTGTTCGCGCCGCCGATTAATTATGGGCCTTTCAAAGGATAACTTACGGTCTGACGTAACGGAAGCACTCACTTTAGACCACAGACGCGAGTACTATCGAAACCAAGTGCTCTTTACGGTACTATGATGTGCATATCACATTGTAACTGTCGTTAGCGCATTCTTTCAGGGTCGAGCAACGCTTGAATACATTCTTATTTAAAAATTGTAGCGCTATATTAGACGAGGACAAGACGAAAACTACTTTCTTCTTGTCCTCGTCTAAGCGCTACAATTTTTAAATAAGAATGTATCACCAACTAGCCCCGCAACGTGTTTTATTAATCTTGAATATATCTTGCTGAATCACAGGAATACAAATATAATGTTTATTTGACTTATATGAAAGCGAAGCCAACACTCGAACCACAACTGACGTTAATCCGGCATGACGTTTGCATCATAGGGGTACATATGCAATGCTTATTGCTTTGTTATAAAATGAAGTATCCAGCACTGCAACCACAATTGACGCTGCACCGGCATTACGCCAGAATAGGGTCTTTTTCCAAAGCAGTTTCAAGACCTAGCGTGGCTCTGTGGTAGAATACCTGATGGCCACGCTGAATGCTTGCGTTCGATGCCTGCTGGGATCTTGATATTTATTCTTTGTATTCGCCGGGTTGACGTCGCCGCTGTCGGTTTGTTAAAGCTCTTGCATTTAAATTACCAATATCTATCCTCGCCATTCCTGGGAAGACTGTCACAGTCAGTCAAATGTGGCGCATACCCGCTTACTGTGTGCCGTGGAATACGGGTCTACGTGCCACATGTGCCTAGAGGAAAGGGTGACGTACGCGAAAGTATTCCCACGTTGTTCATGCGATGACCAGACACTGGCAGACTGTCATATTCGTGAAACCCTCTTACCGTCCCATGCCAATTTTGGTCTACTCTAAGCTAAGGAAGCGATCACGAGAGCACCCAGACGTAGACGGCTAGATAGATAGATAGATAGATAGATAGATAGATAGATAGATAGATAGATAGATAGATAGATAGATAGATAGATAGATAGATAGATAGATAGATAGATAGATAGATAGATAGATAGATAGATAGATAGATATAATGCTCAAAGTGCATTGGGTTTGCTAAATTCTTCGCATTTAAAAGTGAAACAAGGTGTTATGGATATGGAACCTAGGTGCATGGCTGGTATCTGGCTCTCGCAGTGACATCGAGCGCTCACTGTTACTATGAGAGATGAGTTGCGTCAATAAAAATTTGAAAACTAGCGCTTTTTTTTTTTCATTTGTGCATATGTGGGGGCAGGGCGGCGGTCTTTATTTCTTTTATAAACTCAGTCGTATTTTTGCCCCTGATCTGTGCGGTACAGCTACTTGTACCTGAAGCCTGTGGCAATGTTAAACCACAGATTTCTAAATAGAGTAGGGCCAAATGGCCTAAGTAGCGCAAGAGCAGAATTAAAACGAATGCGTAGAACCTTTACCATTTTTTTTCTAGACGTGCAGTTAAGTGCGATCGCATAAGACAAGCCAATCAAACAAGTAGAAAAGCAGGCAATATAAAAGCACACGTTCCATTCTCAAACAAACAACCTAGCGAGAAATACTGCAATCGTTCCTGAAGAGTGGGCACATATTTTTTGCAGCCGCCGTTTTCCGCTTTCCTTTCTGTTCCACTTGGTGCTTTTCACAACATGCACGGCAACTGTACTTGTCACGTGCAGTTGCGTAGCTGTTGAGTGAGGAAGCCTCCGCGAGACATAGCTAGCGGAGCTGGAACACAATACGACAGCCCGCTCAAGGCCGTAGATATTCAAGGTCCATTTTGCTTATATAGCAGAGTAAATGACGTGATATGCAAGTTCACTGCAAGAATGCCTGGCAAAAAGAAATAGTGTTGTACCAAGTTTTATTTTGCTTTTGCATCGAGTGACCGTGATAGTACCTATGAACGACTTCATCCAGCGATGACAAAATACAATAACATGAAACGAAGCAAATACATCGCGCAAGCAAGAGTTAAACGAGGCTCTATACAGTATTATATTGGGGCGATACTGGCAGCATTACGACCACGATGGCAATGGTCATCCTAGAGGCGGAATATGTCGGCGAGCATTGGAAACACGTCTTGGCAGTTCTTCATGACCAGCTTGAAAACAACTTGATGCTTTTACCCTCGCCAGTAAAATTGGGATGGAGGTTTGGAGCTTTTGATCTCCGCAGCTCAGAATTTCCATGCCGTCAGAAATTCTTTAGTACTACATAGGCGTCAAATATGACTGTAGAAGTCATCGCTATCCTTCATGTCGCCTGTTTATGGTTGTTTTTTCAACAGTTGGCAACAGTGGAAAATAGTGTTAATGCATGAAGAGAATAAGAATACCACGAAGTGATTAGTGCTGGCCGAGTGCGTGGAAATTACTGCCCTTTGAATATCTCTCGTATATATAACAGAAATTTTAATATTAACTGTTGTGGTCTAGCATCTGAAAACTGCGATATGAATATGAGGGGCGCCGTAGTGGAGGGCTTCGGAAATTTCCGTCACTCGAGGATGTTTAACGCGCACATTATTCTAAGTAAATGAGCCTGAAGCATTTCCACCTCAATGCGAATTGCGGTCGCCGCCGGAAGGATTCGATCCCGCGACTTTCGGTTCAGCAGTTGAGCAGTTTAGCAGTGCGGTTTTCTAGGCCAGTTGGTACATGATCAGTAGTGAAGAGTTCCAGCAAGTTAGAAACGCGAGCACAATAAGAAATGAATGCACAGGGCTAGACTGGTACAGCCTTGTCCTGTGCATTCTTTCCTTCGTCTGCTCGCGTTTCCAACTTCCTTGAACCCTTCACTACTCAACAGGTCAGCACCATAACCACTAATATCTGGTGTTTAACGTCCCAAAACCACGATATGATTATGAGAGACGCCCTAGTGGAGGGCTCCGGAAATTTCGACCACCTGGGGTTCTTTAACGTGCACCTAAATCTAAGTACACGGGCCTCAAACATTTTCGCCTCCATCGAAAATGCAGCCGCCGCGGCCGGGATTCAATCCCGCGACCTTCGGGTGAGCAGTCGAGCGCCGTAACCACTAGACCACCGTGGCGGGGCCACCATAACCACTAGACCACCGTCGTGGGTATAATAGAAATTAGATACCTAAATGTACCGATTGTTTATAAAAACGCCTATAAAATCGGTAATACCTATAAAAGAGCCTTAACTACAAAGACATCAATACTGTTGAAATTGAAGGCAGAATTTATTACGCGCAAGTAAGAGTGATAATTTCAGCTGAAGAAAATGAAACATATGCACAGAATCGGCGTCGCTGCGAAAAACTGCCGCACGTGAGAAATTGGTGCTCAAGCCAATGAACAGGCAGAAAAGCAGTAATAAAAAGGTTTTCGAAATATGTAAAAAGAAAGCTACAAAAAAGATGGCGTCCTGGGCGGAAAGGCCACTTTGACAAATTGAACCCTGCTCCTCTGCGACGGGAAGGCTTCGTTCGAAACGGGACACGCTGTCAACGAAGACGACGCCTCCATTAAGAGCCCGGCAACCGGGAGCGTACATCCGGGACGGGAAGTAAGCCTCTCTGTATGTACTACCTAACTGTGCCCGCGGTAGCTACCGCGTATAAACTCAACATAACAAGTTCAAAGCAAAGACATGCATCGTCTCGCAGCAATGGCGCCATTACACCATTCAGGTAGATTTTCTGTGCCTCTTCGTGTCATAGGACCTAGGACGTCACGTACACATCAGCTATAAAACTGGTCGGGTGTCTCGCCAATGAATCCACTACATATACATCAGTTGCATCCATAAAAGATCTCTTTTGCAATTAGAAATTGTAGTGTACAGGCCTTTGCTTGCAGGTGTTGACTATATATGCCTGAGACAACTTTTTACATATATTTAAGTATATGCGTCCTCCCAGCAGAATTATTTTGCTGTATCGAAGTTCCTAGGCACCACACGAGTTCGGGCATGCAGCATTGATCGTAAAATGAGTACACGTGTCGTGGCAAGAAAGGAGGTAAATGGGCCGCGCGGTGGTACGTGGCCTGCCCGTATTTGCTTCGCCCCGATGAGAGCAATGTTGCCGCGCATGAGACTTTAGAGGACAAGTATTCTTTCGAGATTAATCCGGATGACCGCATCAAAGCGTGCGGGATGTTTGCGGTGCGCATTGTTGGCGAACGTCCTGTCCTTGTGTCTCGGCACAAATAACGTATTAGCCATATTAGAAGCTGAACGTGTACTACAGTGTATTCCTATACTTGTTAGCTTTTAAATTATGGTTCGACAGATAGCAAATTTTCAGAGTAGAATATTAGCTGTAGAAATAGAATGTGTAGGTGAAAACGCTGAATAAGTAACGCTCCTAAGTTGTTGCTTATGTCTTATAAGGTAACGTATACAATGAATTCTCCATATATCATCTCCACTTTGACTGTCGTGTAATCTTATAGAAGTGTCACAACATTTATCCTTCTTGTCATTAATGAATCATTTGACGAGATCGCTGCTTGTCATGAGTAAAGTATGCAGCAATGTGAAAAAGCGCACGTCAGTTCGGGTAACTGATGAAAGCCAGTGCAGTCGCTTCAGTTGAACTGTTGCATTTGCTGCCATATTTCCAATAATCGCTAGCATCGGCCACTGTTGCTCGTGATGACAAGTGATGTGTGGTTGGCTGAATGATGCGTAAATGTTTGTTACTATATTGACGCATATTTGCTAACGTTAGCTAGCACATCGAACTATGGGGTAAATTGACGTGCCTCAAATAGCTTACCTGGCTACCAATTATTCGCTTTGTTCATTTGCTTACCTTGCACTAAGGCGAAATGCAAATCGTGATGTGGAACGAGACTTAACAGAAACATAAAATGATTTAAACATAGGCATCACTTATTCGGCTTGTTTTTGTCATTCCTAATAAAAAATCCATTGTGATGTTACCTGTCACCTCGTGCTTTCATTATTATTTAGTTGCGTGCGTCCTATCTCCAATTTCTGTCTTTCTATGACCTCTTCCTGTATTTTTTAAATGCGAAGCATTTCTTCTATCTATCTATCTATCTATCTATCTATCTATCTATCTATCTATCTATCTATCTATCTATCTATCTATCTATCTATCTATCTATCTATCTATCTATCTATCTATCTATCTATCTATCTATCTATCTATCTAGCCGCCTACGACTTTGTGCTCTCCTGGCCGCTTCGTTATTCGTATGTGTACGAAAACTGGTATGGCTTAACATGACCGTATTACGAACATATGTGATAGGCCATAACATGAAAATCATGAGTCATGTCATGAACGGCATGATTTTCATTCTACGGCCTTGGTTCTCTCGCGGCCGTTCCGTTAATTTCATATATACCAAAATTGGTATGCCACGACAAGAATTCATGACGAACATATTGACAGGTCCTAACGTGTAAATCATGACAGGCATGTCATGTGCAGCATGATTGATATGACATGGTTTCGGGGCGCTAGCGCCCGTTTAAATGAATGGATATATACGAAAACTGGTATGACGAGACATTTCTGCATGGTGGACATAACTGACACGTGGTAACATGAAAATCATGACATTCATGTCATGTACGAAATTATTTACATGCCACGCTCATGGTGGATTCGCGGCCGTTTTGCTAGCTTGATATACACCAAAATTCGTATTGCACGACGCGACTGTATGGAGAACATGAATACAGGTTGGTAACATGAAAACCATGACATGTATGTCGTGACTTACATGTCACGCTCCTGGTGCAATCGCGGCCTTTTCGCTCGTTTGATGTACAGCAAGATTCGTATTGCGCGATGTGGCTGCATGACGAACATAACTGACAGGTGGAAACATGAAAACCATGATATGCATGTCATGTACGGCATGATTTACATGACATACTCATGGTGCACTCGCGGCAATTTCGCTCGTTTGATATACACCAAAATTGGTATTGCGCGATGTGACTGTATGAAGAACATAAATGACAGTTCCTAACATGAGAGCCATGTTATATGCATATAATGTACGGTATTATTTACATGACACTGTCATGATGCGCTTCCGACCATATTGTTAACTGGATACATACCAAAACATGTATGGTATTGAATATTGTTGAATGTGCATTGGAAGAAAGAAGAGAAAGAAATGTGCGCACGAGAGGAGAGCTCGCGCAGGGTGCGCCGAAACGAACGTTTGCCTAGCATGGACGTGTTTTGTTATCTGAGTCATTAAACTTTTGGTCGTTTCCATTCTACCGGCGAGGACGCCTTCATTCAATATTTTATGGTGCCGAGAAACCCGGGACTTTGCGATCAAAGCAACCCGACGAAAGGACTTCGCCTGCAACGAAGATGGAGCGCATCAAAAGCAAACGAACGACTCAGAGAGCTCTGCACACGCGTCTACAAAACGAGGCAAGACAACTAATCGAATCAAGCCAATTCTCCTCATCGGATCTTCGTGTGGTGCACCACAGGCTAAAGGTGTACAACGATGGCCTGTGGGTGCTCAACTTAGAGCTTGAGGGATACCTCACGCACGATCAAGTCGCCGAACATTATGTCTCCGTGGCAGAATATGAAGACAACGCTGCTGCTACGCTGTCGTTGCTCTGTCACCACATGGAGGAGCTTAAAGCGCCAGCGTCAAGGACCGCTGACAGTGCTGCAACGAACGATGTAGAGAACGAAGGTATCGCCACTGCAGGAAGCCGTGCCCTTGTAGATCAGATGAGACAAGGGCTCGTCGGCTCTCGTCTTCCTAAACTGGAGATGCTCCACTTCAATGGAAGCCTTACGCAGTGCCAACCTTTCTGGGACATGTTTAAACACGCGGTTCACGAAAACCCGAGTCTCACGAACATTGAATGGTTCCACTATTTGAAGAACCTTCTGACTGGACAGGCTGCGAAGGCCATCGACGGCATTCAAGCCACGGAGGGGTCATACGAAGGTGCCATCACCCTTCTAACTAATCGATTTGGGAACAAGAAGATCATTGAACAGAATTTCTTGGCGAACCTCCGAACGATCAAGCTAGTGAAATCTTCCACCTACGTAGGATCGCTGCGCAGCTTATTGGACACCGTCCACATCAACATCAGAGGACTAAAGGCGCTCGGATGCCCGGCGCTCTCCTATGACGCCATGCTCGTCGAGGTCCTCACAAAAGCGATCCCAGGCGATATCTTGGTGGAATATTTCAAGCAACAGAGCCGCAAGACGAGCGTCGAGACACTTGCGTCATCGGAGGCGGAACTGCAGGAGCGTCTCGATTACGTCCGCATGGAGGTGGAAGCTCGTGAGAGAAGTGCTTTGTGGACACCTCTGGTCATGGTTCCCGATATCAACGACAAGGGGCGCTTCACAACGCTTCACCTACGGCTTCTGCTCTGAGCAGCCACGCAACGAATCAGAAAGGTACCTGTTTCTTTTGCCTTCCTTCAGCCCACACTACGGAGTCATGCGCTTCCGACATTAGCAAACACGAGAAAAAGAGTCGCTTTGCCAAGGCCGGCAGATTTTTCAAATGCACAAGCAAGGGACATCGCTCTAAAGAATACCGTCACCAGCTGATGTGTTCTAAGTGCAACGGGAGGCACGAAACCGTTGTTTGCAACCCCGAATACGCTCAGAAGCAGCGCTCAAAGGAAGGAAGGACCCCTTGCTTACATGTCAAAACGAATAAGTCGTCATCCAAAAAACTGAGAACGTGGGTCTGCTGCAGACGTTCCGAGCATGGTTGACAAACCAATGTGCGTCTAGCTTTATTAGAGATGTCTTCGACAATGGAAGTCAACGGACATTCATTAGAGAAGACATCTCTAAGAAATTAAGCCTACACACAGTGCGCACCATCGAAATGGATGTAATGGCATTTGGAGGAGCCAGCGGAACGCCGGAAAGACGACTGAACATTGTTAACGTGACGGTAATGAACCAATTCAATCATTCCAAACATGACATGGAGGCCAAAGAAGTTCCGTTCATCTGTGAGCAGCTAAGTGAAATGCCAGCGGCAAACATGTTCTTGCAACAGCTGTTAGAAGAAAAAAAGTACATCGCTGATACAGTACACATCCCTGGACTAAAAGCTGAGGACGGCGTATGCTTGCTCGTTGGAGTTGATCAAATGTGGAAAGTTTTGCTAAACGAAGTTTTCCCTCACAAGCAGCAACAAGGCCTAGTGGTCATCAACACAAAGCTTGGATGGACCTTTCAAGGACCTATACAATGCGAAGGACAGCACTTTAAGCGTGCTGCGACTGCTCGCATCTGTGTACTCCGCACAAGCTGCGTAGACACAGAGGTGTCTCGCACGCTACAACAATTTTGGGATCTCGACAGCATTGGTATCTCGGACCCACATACAAAAGACGACTATGACAAGGCTGTAATGAAGCAATTCACCGACGCTATCCAGTACAGATTTGGGCGATATGACGTTGCGCTTCCTTGGAAGCCGCTACCTTCGAATCTAGCGAACAACCAAGCCGTTGCTGTGCGCAGACTTCACAGTTTTTCTATGACGCTTTTACGCAGAGCCCGAGCTTATGCAACAATACGACAAGGCGATCAGGCAGTACGAAGCTGACGGACATGCCGAATGGATTCATTTTGAAACCGATGAACCAGTCAGGTGCTACTACACGCCTTATCATGCAGTAATTCGGGAATCTTCTACGACCACACGGTTGAGGGTAGTATTCGACGCCTCATTTCACGCGCAAGGCGTAGCATCGCTGAATGATCACCTGGAAAAAAAGCACGAAGATAAACAACGATAGGCTACGAATGTTGGTCAACTTTAAGTTACATAAGATTGGAATTACTGCAGATGTCCAGAAAGCGTTCCTACAGATAGGAATTAACAAAGAAGAGAGAGATGCCTTACGGTTTATGTGCGTTGAACGTACACCGGCTACAGGTCAACCACTGCCTAAAATCGAAACATACAGAATGACTCGAGTTCCATTTGGTACGACAGCAAGCCCATTTCTACTCACTGCGACATTACAGTACCATTTCAAGCACGTTGAACCAGCCCTGCAAGATACAGCGCAACAATTATCGGACAACTTCTACGTTGACGATCTTGTCAGAGGGGTATCCTCATCACGCGACGCGTTACAAATATTCCACGACGCAAATACTATTCTGAGCAGCGCTGGAATGAAGCTCCAGAAATGGTCGACTGACGATCACAAATTACAGCAAATCATCAGTCAAGGTGCAGAGACACCTTCGGAAGCGGCCCCGACAAAAGTCCTTGGTCTCTTGTGGGACACGAATGACGACCGACTTAGACTAAACATTGAGCCAATGTTAATGTTTCTTCAAAATAAAGAAGACACCAAGAGATTTGTGCTTCAGACAACCGCAGTAATTTTTGATCCTTTAGGGTGGCTATCTCGCTTTCTTGTCAGGATAAAATTCCTGTTCCAACGTCTCTGGCAGCACGGAACTACGTGGGAGGAAGCTATGACTGCACCATTACACGAAAAATGGAAGAATTGGTGTGCAGAAATTCAAGGCCTTCAAGAGTTTTCACTTCCGAGGTACGAGCTGAAGCTGTGCGTAAACCAGTCAACAGCTTATCAGCTTCACATATTTGCGGATGCCAGCACAAGTGCTTACGGAGCAGTGGCATACCTCAAGGTCGTAAATGAAGACGGAAATGCTGATATACAGTTATCAATGTCTAAATGCCAGAGGTGCCCAAATGAAACAAATATCCTTGCCACGTTTGGAACTGGTAGCCGCTGTGTTGGCTGCTAGAGTACTCCAGTTCTTACGTGATGCTCTCGCATCCAGAAACTGGAAAATTGAGGAGTACTGTTGGACAGATTCAACAGTTACACTCTGCTGGATCGAAGCTCCGCCGTGAAATGGAAGCAATTTGTTTCGAACAGAGTAATCGAAATACAAGAAACAACTGCTCCAGACCAGTGGAATCATTGCCCTGGTATTCAAAACCGGCCTGATCTGTTGACTCGTGGACTTCCGCTAAAAGAGGCTATAAATAACCAAATGTGGTGGAAGGACCCTGAGTGGTTGTCCAAATCATCAGATTGTTGGCCAACGATGGACAACCCTACGCCCGTTATGGCGTCAGATGAACTGCTCAATTGTGAGTTGAAGACAGTTGTTCCGGGCCTGATCATTGTGACAAAGCAAGCTTTATTTAGCCCAGAGAAATACAGCTCCTGGATCAAAATGGTGAGGGTCACTGCATGGATCAGACGCTTTGTGAACAACTGTCGCTTAGCAAGCCACCGCAGAGTTGGAGTATTATCTACTCAAGAAGTTCAAGAAGCAGAATACTTTTGGTTTAGACAAGCCCAAGTAGATACATATGGAAGAGAGATAGCTCAGTAATGTCGAAAGTTGGGCGAGTTGGTGATAGTTCATGATTACATATGAAGCAGCGCACGACGACAGGCACAAAAGGAACGATAGGGACACCGCTGCGCTCTCAACTAGTTTATTTCGCAGAAAAACATGGTTAATACACAACAAGACGGTGTACCACGTGCTACAATGACGTTCAGGCTACATCATATTTTCTAAAAAGCACACTTCGCAATCGCTCAAAGTTATCGATGCTTGGCTAATGCAGTAATCTTTTCTTTGCGATGTGGAAGGCCTCGATCACTTCCCTGGTCACCTGATCTCTGTGACTGGAAAGTATTTCAGTCTCAGAGAACAGCGGGGAGCAGCCACACTCCGAACAATGCCGCCTTATGTGTGAGCAAGCATTATTAGCTAATGCTCTCTTGTGCTCCGTCAACCTTGTATTTATGCAACGGCCAGTTTGGCCGATGTACATCTTCCCGCATGACAGGAGCAAACAGCATACTACTGCAGTCCTGCACTCAACAAACGAAAAAAACGTGCTTGACAGAACGTACATAAACCGACAGTCCTGTGAAAGGATTATTTAAGCACGTGTGAAGATAAACCGACTGTCGGTTTATCTTCACACGTGCTTAAATAATCCTTTCACAGGAGTGTACAAAATTTTGTCTTTGATCAGGTTATATTGAGGGTTGGTTCATTTCTGTGTCGCTCGGGGGTGCTTGGGTGCATATATATTGAAGTATTTTTCCTGAAATAAATTCAGTTGCGAGTGTAGCGAGTGTCGTGTCCTTCCTGTTTTTTTTGTCCCCGTCCAAAGTGTGCTACCTGTTGAATAAAGGTGTCCTCGCCGGTACAATGGAAACGAACAAAGGTTTAATGACTCAGATAACAAAACACGTCCATGCTAGGCAAACGTTCGTTTCGGCACAGCCTGCGCGAGCTCCTCTCTCGTGCCCACATTTCGTTCTCTTCTTTCTTCCAATGCACATTCAACAATATTCAATACACTCCGGGGCCTGAGGTGAAGAGTTCGAGGGGATACAATTTTTGAATTTTTATCTTGGCGTTTATCTTGGCTGATTGCTGGCCACCACGAAGACTCCCGTGCTCGGCATCTCACAACGCCTTGGTGTCGTGTGTGTAGTCGCTGCAGAACTTCTTCACGTAATGAAGGGGGAAAGACTATCCTTGTGCCCCGAAGTAGAAGTCCCTGTACGACAGACAGTTCATCGGCCACACTTGCATACTTCCGCACCTCAGGTGCCAGCATTTCTGTTTTGGGCCATTTGGTCCTGCTGTAGTGCATGACCAGTGATGTTGCGTCTTTTTGCAGGCCGACCTTGGCCCTGTTCAACACCTCAGTTGATGCTGGCAGCTGCTCAATGGTCAGAAGTTCATACTCTTCTATGGCGGATGCAAGGTGTTTGCCGGAGCGCGGCAACGGTTTGCGCGACGAGACATCAGCTGTGTGCATGTCCTTTCCTGGTATGTGTGAAATCGTGAAGTCATACTCAAGCACGCGCATGCGAAAACGCTACAAACGAGGTGTCATTTCGTCAATGCGTTTTGTTGAGAACAAGGGCACCAAGGGTTTGTGATCAGCCTCTATGCTGAACTGCAGATCGAGCACATACATCCTGAAACGTTCACATTCCCATGTTATGGCAAGTGCCTGCTTTTCCACCTGAGCATACTTTTGCTCTGTCGGTGTCATTGCCCTGGAAGCGTATGCCACTGGCTGCCGCTTGCCGTCGTCATTTGTTTGGAGCAGAACAGCCCCCAAGCCATAGGAGGAGGCATCAGCCGATATCGTCAGATGCCTTTGTGGATCATAGTAGCTCAACACTTTCGATGAAGTAGTCCACCAGATAACGTGTGTTCTCGGCATATCCATTCACCTGCACACGTGGCTTCCTACACGATCGTGTGCCGGAAACTGAGAAGCCTCGATGCATTGCAGAGTGCGCTGGTGTTATTTCAGCTGCGTGTAGGAAGCCACGTGTGCAGGTGAATGGATATGCCGAGAACACACGTTAGCTCAACACTGGTGTTCTCGTCAGGTCATCCTTGACTCGGTCGAAGGCCAGTAGTAGCTCTCGCAACGGTTTCGTCTTCTCGGCCAGTCCCGGGAGAAATTTTGCCAGCTGGTTGACCACGCCCAGGAATGACCTGAGCTCGGTGGTGTTCTCTGGCGGTGGCATCTTTCTGATGGCTTCAGTTTTCTCCTGGTCCGCAGCGATGCCCGCTTCATTCAAGATGTGCCCGAGAAACTTGACGCTTATTTTGCTGAAATCACACTTGCGTGTATTTAGAGTCATTCCTGCGTCCTTGAGCCTCTGAAGCACTGCTGTGAGGTTTGCGTTGTGCTCCGCCTGGTTCCTCCTAAAAACAACGACGTCGTCTTGGTGGCATGCTATTCCAGAGAGTCCTTCGAGAATACGAAGCATTTCTCGCTGAAAGAACTCTGGCGCTGTCGCAATGCCAAAAGGTAATCGCAGGAACCGAAATCTCCCAAACGGCGTGATAAATGTGGTCAAGTCCTGGGACTCGGGTGCGAGGGGTGTCTGCCAGTAGCCAGAATTTGCATCGAGCTTGCTGAAAACTTTTGCATTGGCCAGCTTCGCCAAGATTTCTTCAACTGTAGGCATGATGACCCTTTCCCGGATCAGCTGGTGGTTCAATTCAGTGTAGTCAACGCAGATTCGGATCTCTCCATTCTGTTTCAATGCAATGACCATAGGTGCACACCATGGTGTCGCATGGTAAACCTGCCGAAACACTCCGAGATCCTTCATTCTCTGTAGTTCTTGTTCGACTTTCGGCTGGAGTGGGACGGCCACTCTTCGAGGCGTTGTCACTGCATAAGGCGTAGCATTTGCTTTGAGTGTCACCTTATAGACAGTTTTCATTTGACCAAGTCCTGTGAAGAGTTGGCAGAAATCTGGTCTTGCCTCGGGGGACACCTGTTACTCGCTGCCTCCAGGTGTGACAGTACGTCGAGAGCACGTATGGCTGGTCGCTGTTTGCAAGCCTTCCACTACAAAAACCTGTTGCTGAACTGACTTGTCTTGCCAAGCGATTGTTGCACTGAACATTCCCTTTGTTTTAATGGGTGTTCTGCCCGGTCCGAAAACTCTTTTGTCGGGAGTTTTCAGAGTCTGCATGTGGCTGCTGTCATACTGCGAAGCAGGGATTACACTCACGTCTGCTCCTGTGTCGACATTGAAGCGAACAGGACTACTGTTCACAAGTGCTATAATGAACCAAGGTTCCATGGTGTCTGCCTCGATGACCTCACCCAGAAACACTTCCTCCGTATTTGCTGTCCCTAATTTCCTGGTGCCGGATCCAGACGCCCTTGGCCCTGTCGGTTGCTGGCGTCCCGACAAGCACACTGCTGCATAGTGACCAGTTTTTCCACAGTTGTTGCACAGCTTTCCGAAGGCAGGACACTGCTTCTTGGAATGCTGCTGTGTACTGTCGCACCACTTGCACAAACTTCGTCCCGCGAAGTGCACCGCTGGAGGTCTGGCTGGTTTCCGCTGCGCGCCTCCATGGTTCCGACATTCTTTTGACCGTCGCAGCTGCTCGACCGCAGCGCCGTGTTCCGTTTTGTCGCGTTACTCGTTTTGTTGCTTTTTGATGACTTCGGAGTTCCGTGCAATTTTCATTGCAGACTGAAGTGTGAGTTTCGAGTCTAGTTGCAGCTTTTCACTTAGACCGAAGTCCAAAAGTCCTACTACCAACCGGTCACGGATGAGGTCGTCTTTCAGTGGACCGTATTCATACGTTTCAGCGAGCTTGTGCAGGTCTGTGATGAACGACTCGACCGACTCGTTCGTTTCCTGCTTTCGTCGATTGAACTTGGCCCTCTCGAAAATGATATGAAGCTCGTAAACTGCTAATTTTTCATGCTGGAAACGTCAGCAAAACCGATGTAATCTTCAAACAGCGCTGAAGTCTGAGCATCCGTAGCTTAAAATATGGCAGTTACGGTCTCCCGATATAATTATACACACGAATCACACACAAATGCTGCAGGAATACTGCGAAATCTACATTATTCCTACCACTACAACGGAAACCTTCCTCTAGCGCCACCTAGACGGACACAACGAAAGCGTTGAATTTGAAAGTTCCCCGTCTCTCCGAGTGTGGCGTGCAAAAACATTTTACCTCAGCGGAAAGTGTCTTTTCTGACTTCTAACCACACACCACCATCTGTAAGTCTTTTCTTTTTGCCTCCCCTCTGCTAGAATGTACTAGAAGGATCTGAGTGGGACGAACGGAGCGCTCTTGCCGAGGCGGCACTCGTTGACGGAATAGGGGGCGCTGCGGGCGAACTGGATCGGTCGCGACCGAGCGTGCCGGGGCGCACCGGCCGCGCTTTCTCGCGTTTCGCCCTGTTTTTCTATTTACAGGATCTATATACAGACATTAGGGTAGAAGAAAACAAGTGAGACTAAATTCAAAGTGACTTCCATAATATTTTAGAGCAGCGCAAAAGTGACTTATAAGGCTTTTCAACGAAACCGTGCCGTGTATTCTTTTCCGTGTTCCCTCAGAACACGGACAGCGATGCGTCAATGATACCAACTGACTGATCCGGTCATATTTCTCTAAGAAATTGACCACTTAAAAGTGTCGTGGTGGCAACTGCATAAATTAGAAGTGAATGCGGTGTCAGTGCGCTAATTTTCTACCATGGAAATTTTCAGCGGCAGTCGTTCGTTTGTCTGAACGCCGGAGAGTGATAGCTGCCGTTGACGTACTACTTTTGCAGCTTTTCGTACACCCCTCGAAACTGTCGGGATACTTCAGTATCCTTTTTAATTATTGCAATTACTTACAATATTTTGAGCATGCTGCGACCGCACGCAAGATTACTCAGATATACCGAGAATGCTCTACACAGATTTAACTACCAGTGCTAACCTTGTAAACAATTTATTGCTTTTAACCACGGTTTCAAAACAATGTGGAGCTTAAATGTTATAATAAACGCTATGGTGCAGGCTACCAAAGTAGGGAGTGCAGAGTGAGAGTGAATAACCGAGAATAATGCTTTGACAGAATTAAAGGCCGAAAACAAGGGTTTTAAGATTGCTGTAATTGAATCAATTAGGAGAAAATAAGGGTCCAGCTTTGCAACAGAAGGCCCACTTGACTATGGTCAAGTGGGCCTTCTGTTGCAAGTCTGGACCCTTGGTGGCTTTGGACCAAGTCTACAAAATTTTCGACCATTTGAGTCAACAGAACAAGCAAATTCCTGTCAACGTGCTTGCTGCTGGGCCAGACAACTGTGTTGTCTGGCCCAGCAGCTTCGTCGTTAAATCCCCATCGGTAATAGACGAAGTGCTGAGTGCACCTGGGCATTTCAGAAATTTAGATGCTTGAAGAAGGGCTTCCTCTGCCTGCAATACAGTTCTTGCAAGTCCTTCAGAAACTAGCTTTCCATTCAGAAATGTTATGTAACTAGCCTGCTCGATCACGCTCATGTGAAAAAGGACTGCCCTCTCTGAAGTGACAGTGCCAGAGCACGTATCCAACTTCGACAGTGTATAAAACAGCGCCTTCATAGCCAGGGAATTGATGCACCGACCAATGTTTAGACGGAGTCCTCAGTTCTCGCAAGTTTTCTAGTTTCAACGACGCTGTCGACACGTCCTACACGTCGCCTTGACTTTCGAAGTCCTCGTCGACAGGCGTGCTCGTGCAGGCTTTCTTGCTATTCTGGGGTCCCGGCACGGTAGGCGCTTCCCGTTTACGAGGAGCGCGTTTAGTAGGCAGTTTCGTGCTCAAATATTTTCGGAGCGTTGGGAAAGGCTGTAGGCACTGCGTCTGGCGTCAGCGCGGGAACACCGCGGGCGATTCTCACTTCTTTGCCGTCAATGATGTGGACGTATTCACGCAGTATGTAGCGGTCCTCGAAGTGGAGCTCACACACTGCACAGTTTTCCTCGAGAGCTTTGTCGCTGCGATGGAGGTTCCTTTCCCAGATTTTTCTTCTACTTTCATCTTTTGGAACGCTAAAAAGCGATAGCTTCCTTGGTAAAAATGTAAAACAGCGCTTACTTAAACACAAGACGAAGGAAGATGAGACACACACGGCGCTCAGCGCCGTGTGTGTCTCATCTTCCTTCGTCTTGTGTTTAAGTAAGCGCTGTTTTACATTTTTACCATGGAACCTCACCAACTCGCCCAACTTGCGTGTCTTCGATAGCTTCCTTTCTGCTTTGACGCCGGCATAGCCTGTGCGGCATCCCGGTGCGTAGCAATGGCGAAGCCTAGCTTTAGTCATGCCGAAGTCGTTGGCACTCAGTCATTTGGGCATTATAGGCTCCCACCACAGCACAGTAGTAGACAGAGACAAAACAGCAGTAGCGCTCACGCAGCTAATAGGTGAATGCGACGACGAACACACTTGGAACACGTCCGAACCAGTGCCGCCAGTGCGAACACCACCAATCCACTGCGACCGCAGCGCCGCCACGCCAACTGTCAACGAACCGCGCTTCGCTACGATGCAGGTGCAGAGCCGGCTGCTCGTCCCACTCAGAACTTCTAGTACACTCTACCTCTGCGTCTTATTGAGGAGTATGCACGTTGTCAATGAAGGCTCCTGCGCGCCGCGATCGCACCTGGACTGTTTTTAATACGCGTGACCCCCCAAAAATGCACTGGCCTGATTGTGACCTCAGCTTTTGTACTCCCTTGCAACAGCTCAGAAAGAAGGTGACCCTTCCCTCTGGGGTTGAATGTATTCAGGCGAAAAAAAAGGCCGAATTGTCGGGACTAAAGTCCCTAGATTTTTCCCTGTTCTTTCTTAAGTACCGACAACCATTGAAGCGCCGGCGACGAATCTCATTGGCTAACGCTCGTTTTCGGCAGCCATGTTCTTCCTAACTCTTTTCCAGCACCTGGTGAAACGCGTCCTCCATTCACTAATGACAGGGGGTTGACGGGAGGAGAAAGGCGCGTCGCGGTAGCATATTGTCCGCTGAAAGGTGCGTGGCTAATGTACTTAGACGCGCATGGCTTTGTAAATCTTCCAAGTTAGGAAGAAAATGGCGTCGGACGCCAGTTGCGCGTGAGAGAGGGCCGTGAAAGGAGGCAGTTGTCGGTACTTAAGTAAAAGCGAAAAATCTAGGGACTTTAGTCGGGACTAAAGTCCCTTTAAAGCGAAAAATCTAGGGACTTTAGTCGGGACGTCCGTGTGTTTGTGGTTGCTGCTGCGTCTGAGGCCCCTCTTGGGCAACCACGAAAAAGCGAGGGGTGTGCGGCGACAGACAAAAGAAGGCCGACGAAGGGACAGTGCACGTGCGATACGAGCGAACTGAGCCCACGTGCGTGGGCGAAGTATGTTGTGAATATCACCTCGTTGTTTTTTTCTTTTTTTTTGCAGTCGAACGTATAGTTTTCCAGAAGTGTGGTTAGGTGGGCTAGTTGGCATGAATCTACCGCAAAAACAGCACAAATACGAGACGAAGCACACATATAGGAATGACAAGAACACTGTTTTACTGCATATTTATTTAATTAAACACAATTAAGCTGTAGACCTCCACGTCAATCAGATGTAGATTGCTGTCTTTTCTACGGGCTTACCTCCATTTATGCGTCGTCAGCATTCGGACGAGTGAAAACAATGGCGCGGCAAGTGTGCGTGTCGTGAAAGTAACCCATTACGTTCAACTGGGCTTGTTCTACTATCAAATTAGTAGATTAGGCTACAAGCGGAAATTTGGCAGGATGCGCTCGCTCCGACCCGCCGTGTATGGTACACCTTAGCGGGTTATGGGTCGCACTGTTTAGCTCGTGGACGTGGGTTCGATTTCCACCTACGACAGGCACATTTCCACGGCAGCGTTTCCTGAAAGCGCCGACAAAGGTACTCCGTCATAGTGTGGTGACAAAGCGGGTGTTGCCCCTGACGCCCACTTTGTAAACACTTGTAAAACTTCTCTTTCCCTGACTGCTTTTCTCGTTCTAAGCGTCTTCACCCATCCACATTCCAGCGAAAGTGCAGGATCAGCACCAAGGCTTCTCAAAACGTACTTCAGGAATGTCACGCCTCATTGTAGGTTTCCTCTTCCACCTAGAGAAAGGGGAAAACGAAAGAAAGGAAAAGCAGGGATGAGTGGCGAATGGGAAAAAAATATTCGTCGGCTAGTCTGTGGTTGAGGCTTTCGTGTGGAAAACAAACTTGCTCGCATATGCGCAGTAACTATTTTGCAAGCCGGCAGCTAGCGAGCCATATTTCCCTGACTGCAGCGAAAAGTGCGGATGGCTACGTGAGCTGTAGCGTTCCCAGCCGCGAGCAGCAAACCAAACATCACGCGCTCCGACGCCTACTGTAGTTTGGAAACAAAATGATTTCCAGTACGTCGTCTTCTCGATGGAAGGTGTATTTGCGAGCGTAATAATTACACTCGCATAACGGTAACACATTTGCTATGCGAATGATCATTGTATCCTCGAAAATCATTGATGTGACTGTCATTTGCTTGTTGCAGAGCACGGCGACTGATCTAGCAGAGAGGTAGCAGGAATAAAGCTTGGACTGCGCTATATGAACTAACAACCCTCTAGGAAAACTAAACTTAGCAAATCATCCTTTTGCTCATGTAGATCATGTGATGTCTTATTTTCTGGGCCCCCTTCACTGACCAGAGCGCGCGACGATGCTCATTTAGCGTCTGAGTATCGCCAGCATCGGCCGCCGTAGACACCCCTTCGAAAAGCTGAGCTAGTTTTCGGGTGTCGAGAAAGAGCCCTTACACATTTTATTTTTCAATACTCCCAAAAGGACGCAATCCGCATCTGTGTTACGACTTGTGCTCCTCGCTCTGGTGCTAGGACGACTCGTTTTGTAACTGAAAAAATTGCCTCATATATGCTTCGCTAAAGCTGAGCAGTGCATGCCCTCCAAGTATGTATGTCGCGTTCCTTGACCCCATCTTCCGCTCTCTGCCTGCTCGCCACGCTTGCACCACAACATGGCCGATGTCATCCTAATCACCATTCATATTCTTGAAGATTTCGACAGCTATGTAACAAAGAAAGCGCCGCCCCATACATCTGTTTAGGGATGCATGAAGCTCATAGTGTTTTAGCTGGCAAAAGGGCAAAGCCCTTCAGTCGTTCTTGCGTATAAAATCACCATTTTTGCCTCACTGCAAGGCACGGAAAAGGGGCTTCGTTGAATGATATCCAGGAAGTAGTGGAAAGGAGCTTTCTGGGTAGTTTCTGAATGTAGCGAAATAAATATCAAGCGGACCATGCGCGGCACCCGCACTACATTTACAGTCGAACGAAAGCTGGTGACGGTAGAGAAATCTCTAATTACTGTGCACGTGCACAAGGTCAGCGCTGTTCCACGCGACCCAACACGGCCGGTGTTCAGGGCCACTGACAAACTTTCTCGAGAAGTTGCTCCACAAACTAATGGTCTTCTACTCTTTATTAGAGAGGGAGAGAAAGAGTCGGTTCAGAAACCGAATCATTATTTCTGTTATAAAGCACGACACTCAATCAACGAAACATCTGTGGCACTTTATTCCACATCAGCGTGAAATAAAGCAAACCCGAGTTCGCTCGTAGCGCGAGCGTCACAAGCGGAACAGGCAGCGGGGCGAGCGGCGCACCTTGCTGGTGATGATGATCGCAGTCTCCGATGCCACAGTTTCTTCCCTTCTTAAAAGTTCAAACGATCTGGAGCACGGCGCTGTCGCGCTGAGCGCCGCAAAGGTTGAGTTGCCGGCGTCAGAGAATCGTTTGCGCTTTCGCCCGAAAGTTGTTGACGGGGCGATAGCGTGTCGGTGTCGCACGATTCGTCGACCGAAACGTCCCGCCGTCGCACTTGGCCAAAACGCCGCCGTGTCGTTTTCGGAGTCGTGTCCACTGTGACGATGCGCTTTCCCTGCTGGTCATGCACGATACCTGGTGTCCACTTTTTTCGTGGCTGGGACGTTCGAGTCCAAAGACGCTGTCCAACCTGCCATCGCTGTTCACGTTCATTGCACGGCTTTGCTTTCACAGCCTCGGTGGTCGGCATAATGCAGTCGAGTTTTGTTCGTGTTTGATATACCAGCAAGAACTCCGCTGGTGACTTGCCCTTCTTCACTGGCGTGCGGCGATAACGGAACAGAAGTCTTGATATTCGAGTTTGTAGCGGAGTTTCATCGTTTTTCTTCAAGCCTTCCTTCAACGTTGTTACGGCCCTCTGCGCTAAACCATTTGATTGTGGATGATAGGGCGCTGTAGTAAAGTGTTTTAGTTGGTTCTGAGCCAGGAAATTGCGGAAGTGGAAACCCGTGAACTGAGGTCCGTTATCCGTCACAAGAGGTAGACCGAACCTTGCAAACATCGCCCTGAGAGCCTCCACTGTCACTTCTGCTGTTGCAGAATTCGTTGGGACCGCTTCTATCCACTTTGTTTCGGAATCCACGACTACCAGTATCATGTATCCTTCAATAGGATCTGCATAGTCAGCGTGCAACCGGCTCCATTTCTCTCCCGTCGTGGGCCATGGTACAGGTGCTTGCGCTGGAGGCATCGCTGCAGCCTGTACGCAAGCAGGACATTCACGCACCAGTCGCTCGATCTCACAGTAACCCCGGAAACCAAAACAGGCATGGTCGCCATGCCTGGGTGCGCTTCACGGAGCAAGTCCAAGATACGTCGGTTTAGAGCGGTGGCAAGCACGATGCGGTGTCCCCAGTTGACTAACTCTTGGTAGTACGAGAGCTCCGCCTTCTTACTGAAGTATGGCCGGAAGCGGATCTGCTCTTCAGACAAAAATTTCGGCCAGCCTTTCTTAACCCAAAATTTCACTTGCTCCAGCAAAGGATCCGTTTCTGTAAAACGTGCGACGTCTCTGACACTAATCGCCTGTTTCTCCAAGCATTCCGAGTACAGGACATACTCTGGCGGATCTTCTGTGCTGGTACCGTGTAGTTTGTTTGCTAATACGGCAGGCGACTTAAAGGCGTACTGACACGAATTTTGAATATTTTCGGATAATTGCTGTAAAGAAAAGCACTGGTGTCGAGAACCCAAAGGGAGTATTCTGGTGCCTCGAAACGCATTGAATATATTTTTAATACCCCTTTCTTAAAAGCCCACTTTCGATTTCGATTTGGAAGGGGCGGTTTCACAGTGACGTATCATGTCAGTCTCAGTCACGTGGGCATAGAAACTCGTGACGTACTAATGCAGCTCTGTCGTCTGCTGTCAGTCGCACGTTGCGCACGCGAACAGCAGCGGAACTGTCGACCAGCGACTCTTACCATTTCGGCCGAAATCGTTATTCTTACGTCCAGACATAAGTGCAACGCCTGTTCTCGTTATGCCCAGACGTAACTCTTGCGCAAGTTGTAGTTATACGTCCAACTGCGATAATCCGTTGCTAAAGTTACGTCCACCGTGTGGTTCACAATGCGTATTTGAGTTTAATCAGTATTTTGCCAGTCTCAGTGGTTGGCTCGAGTCACCGGGATGCTGTGCCTTCGTCGCTCGCACTATTTTGCTCGAGTGGCTCGTGTCACTACAGCAAGAGTACGGAACATCAGCGACGTTGGCTGGGAAGCCCGCCGCTGCCACCAAGGTGATTTCCCTAAAGAAAAAAAATATATTACGGTGCCCTTGGAGCATTAGTGTTTTAATTTTAAAATAGTACTTAAAAACAAGCATTAAAAAAAACAGGACACCAGGGAAGTTCGAACCAACGACCTCGCAATTCCGAGCACGACACGTTAGCCCTCTGCGCCACAAAAACCGATCGGTTCGGCGGGTCTAACAGGCTGCATTTCTATTTTACGTCCAGACGTAATTGCAACGGCTCCTATTGTTGCGTCTACACGTAACGCTAGACACTCCGATTCGGAAAACTGTGCATACAAACGTCGCCCCCGGTCTTGGAATAGCATAGTGACGTGAACAGCGCGTGTAATACACAAGGACGAAGAACCGACGAGGACTAGCGCTGACTTCCAACTGAAATTTATTAACACAAACATGGAAAAACGAGAACAAGTAGGCACACGTGTTCACACGTGTTATTGGTCAGCGCTAGTCCTCGTCGGTTCTTCGTCCTGGTGTATTACACGCGCTGTTCACGTCACTGTGGAATACCAACTAGCCCGGTCACAAACCTTGCTTGGAATAGCAGCCTTTGACGGCACAGTAAGTAGGTGCCATCGCGAAACAGGTATGCGGAGATCGGAACAGGCAATCAAATCACACTCGCATCCTTTCGCATACACCAGAGATGTTGCAGCACTAGATCGCTCTCGATGCGACGACGAAGTGTCGCAGCAAAACAGGCAGCAGTGCACAGCACTACCACGAATAACGTCAATCGGCCGAGCACCTCTTGCGCGAGTCGAGAAGGCGCGCGGCGTTCTTTTTTTTTCCCACAACGTGCACACATATACATGACGTCCCAACTTTCACAGAAGCTGTCTTGATACGTCGTACACTGTCCATTGCAGTGGAGCTGCCTTGCAGATGCTGGGCGATGAAAACTTTAAAATCAAACTAAAATATTTTATACGTGTTTCGTGGCTCCGGTGTGGGGAAAGCGTTAACACTACATGGCAGGGAAACGAAAGACGTCCATTTTGCACCACCTCAAAATCGCGTCAGTACTCCTTTAAGACATCAGCAGTCGAGATTTCTGTTCCCCTGCGATACTGCAATGTGTAATGATAATTGTCCAAGAGAAGTGCCCACCTCTGAATCCTTACGGCAGCCATGGGAGGAATGGCTTTTCCTGGGTTAAACCAGGGTGTCGGAACGAAATGTTTTTCGTTTCGGTTTTAGTTTCGTTCCACCGCAAAAAGTTCCATTCCGTTTCTGTTCCGGAACGAAAAAAAAATGTTCCGTAACGTTCGTAACGGTATTTTTTACGGAAAAATTGGAAGTTAAGGTAATCATTACGAACATGGATTTGTGATGTAGTTACTTGCCCTGCTCTTAGGAAAGTGGGACAAGGGTAAAATACGTTCTTCAGAGGAGCGGGAGTAACTGTACCGCGAATTTCTACCAACTAATACAAACCAGTATTAATTTCAAAGTCATAGTATTCATTTTCTCAAAAGACAAATACGAATTTTTCAGTGGGCTCAATGCTTTGTGTCAAGGGAGTGAGCACGATCTCAGAAGCAGCACGTCATTGAGTGTACTCTCTGATGTGCGAGACCGCTGTTCTGATAAAGAGATCGCCAGGCCTGCGCGACACACGCAGCACAGTCACAACGAAAGCTGGAAGAGCGGACTTTGTAGAGCCCGCTGGAGAGCCTCTTGGGGCAATAATACAAGTACACATGCAAGGTGCCCACTACGCCATAAATCATCCCAATTCTTCTGAAGCAGAGAAGTTCCCACTATGCCATTTTTCGTCATTCTTCGGAGTCTCGTGGTACACGCTACACATCTGTAAGGGCATTTATGTGCCACTTTGCGCTGTGACTGATGATGATGAAGAATTATGGCTGAGCACTTTGCAGTGGGTGGGAAGCAGTGTGGCGGAATGGGCGCCCTCCATTCTATTTCAATTCCATTGCGGGGAATTAGAACTTGCCGCAATTCCATTCCTTTCAATTCCTCGGAATGAAAAAACTTAGCGCATTCGGACTCTGGGAATGGCCGGGCAGTTCAATTCCATCAATGTAATTCCTCCACGTAAGGAAAGGCATCTTGATAGTTTTATCGAGTTAAGAATGAAGCCTCATAACGCTGATGTCCTCAGATGCATAAGAACTGCAAGAGTACGCAAAAACAGGTTACAATGCAAGATCGAGGGATAGTAGCTTGGTTACATATCTCGTGCAGTACAACCACCCTACTAATTCCCATAGCGGCAGTTCTCCCGCTACCTATAGTATTTGCATGGTCATGATGTTTGAACGAATGGTGGTTTTTTAATATTGTTTATGCTTCAATGTGTTAATGCTAAAACGATGACCGTAGCCTATTTTTATGCTGACAAAAGTAGTATTCAAGAAAACTAAGTAGTTTTGCCACGCATTTGGAGCGGTTGTGAATATGGAGAAAAATAAGATTTTGTTAATGAGGAATAAGACCCTCTAGATCTTCTGGTATTAGTTGGAACAGTGCACCTCTCGGGCACCTTGTGCCTTTGTATTGAATACGGAACACTGGGCCGCACTGCTCGTCAGCACTCACGCTTGTCCTGCGCTCCTCGCAAGCATAGAAGCACTAGCGTGGCACTGTTGTGGAAGAACCGACTGCCACGCAGAGGGCGCGGGTTGAAATGCCATCCGATCCTAGAAATTTGTTTCTCATTTATTTTTTTTTTATATCACGCGTTAGCGGTCATGGACACCGGCGGCGGTGGACAACTATGGCGCCAAAATCAGCTGTTGTGATCTCATAACATCTTTCGCTGTAACAAACTTCGGCGCCGAGAATGCCCTCTCTACGCTGGCCTGCGTGACAGGCGCGCGAAGATCCACTTGCGTTAATATAAACATCTCTGGTTGCCACTGTTTTCGTTTTTCGCACAATTTCAACATATCTTTGCTTTGGAATTCCTGCTTGAGGTACGCGCTAATACCGTACCCTAAGATATGCTCACATTGCACGAGCTCAGTTGCTCCGGATTGCGAAGTTTTCTCGTGAACCGAAAAACGATTGAAAAAATTTCGTTTTCACTCCCGAACTAAATAATAGATAAAGTTTCGGTTACGTTTTCGTTCCGGTCCAAAATATCGTTTTTTTCGTTTTTCGTTTTCGGTTTTCGTTCCGTTCCGACACCCTGGGTTAAACAAACCCGTTAGGGGTTTATGGTCGGTCACCAAAAACAAAGTGATTGCCATATAAGTAGTCCTTAAATCCAGTGATGCTACCGAGGACTTCTGATTTGGAGCTATTTTCGGAGCAGCAAAATTTCCGTTTTGGAGCACTTTGGAGCAGCAAAATTTTCATTTTGGAGCACTTTGGAGCAGATAATTTTGCATCTGGGAGCACTTAGGAGCAGCGAATTTTACATCCTGGAGTGCAATACAGAAGCATATTGCATTAACATTCAAGCACCTGAGTATTATTATGGGGCTCTTATGAAGGCTAGAAATATTTCGATTCATTGCAAATCTCATGGAAAAAATCAACTCAGGGGCATAGGCGTGCGCACAGGGGGGGGGGGCGGCCGCACCCCCCAATCACCTAAGAGGGGAGGGCGCAAATCTGCCCCGTACATTGACCCCTGCGATAGCAATTATATGGACACTCTCGGCGGATTTTTGCCGTCGCCGTTGCTGTAATTTTCCGTATAAAGTCCAAATTATTAACATCATCACGCGCATTCTAGCCGCGGGTAAAAGCTCGCGAGCGCTGGCGATGAACGCGGCTGAAGCGGAGATTAAACTAGCCGGCCGTCTGTCTCCGCCGCACGGACAGCGCATGAGATAACATCTTCCCGCGTGCGGGCCTGCCGTCGATTGCTCATAAAACAGAGAGGAAACGCCCTGCCCGTCTTTCGTAAGAAGCATGAAGGGACGCCAGGGGAGCGGCAGGGGGGGGGGGGTGGCGAGCGCATCGTTCGAAGGGCGCAGTCGCTTGCGCGCGCGCTATCTCGAGGCATCAGGAGACGGCTCGTAAACTTGCTGTGTTCTCAACGCTTACTTCGCGTTTAAGCCTGTTTCACATGCAGCGATTTTGCTCCAAGAGCGGAGCGGCTGCCGTCGCGGAAGCCCAAAACAGGTTTTTTAGAGCGACCAGTGGACGCTCGCACGCCAGCGATCGAGATCGCCGGAGTTGGAAAAATTCGCTAGCGGCAGAGCGACTGC
Organism: Rhipicephalus sanguineus; assembly: GCF_013339695.2. Classification (NCBI taxonomy): domain Eukaryota; kingdom Metazoa; phylum Arthropoda; class Arachnida; order Ixodida; family Ixodidae; genus Rhipicephalus; species Rhipicephalus sanguineus. The sequence goes on along the minus strand of NC_051182.1, from coordinate 13,417,847 downwards.
CCAAGGTCAACCAATGATCAACCAATGGGAGAGCAGTGAAGTGCGGAGCACGTGACTGCAGGGGTGGAGTTGAGGAACGGGCGCGCGCGCGCCGGGAGGAACTCGGTTTGCTAGCAGACGACATCCGCAGCAACGAGCTGGCAGTGTAGAAGTGCCGTTCTTTTCCTTTTGTTGTCCTCAACGGCGCTTCCGTCAAAGCAGACAAATCGTTTGCACGTGTCATTTTGTTCTTTTGCATTTTTATCGAATCGTGGCACCAACATAGGTCCGGTCAGGGGGACCCTACGGCACTCCGCACTTGTAGCTCGCAGCACATGCTGCTGTTTTTTCTTGTTTACCACTCTGGCCCAGCACGTTCGAAAAGTTTGCTGTTTTCTTTTTTTGAATGGTCACGGACCCCGATGACGACAAGTGCCGCCGCCTCTTTATTGGAATGCCCATGGGCAAAAAGAGGGACGAGCTCCTTCACAAACACACAATATCGTCGACTGGGCCGCTTGCATCTGGTTGCCGGCCCAGACGGCGCACCAACGCCTCGCGGCATTCGAGAGCAAAAGCCACCGAAAGCCGCGTGAAAGCTTAAAAACACAAAAGCCAATTCTTTCTTTTGCTTTTCCATGGCCAAGTGTATGTGCGTGCAACATGACTTGCGTGGTAAAAAAAGAAAGCTGGAACAGAAATAAACGTGACTACTGAAGTTGTTTAATTGCACTCTGATACACTGCACATTTTCATCATTCAAGGTCTAGGCGCGTGAAAATCGATCACCGAAGTAGAAGGCTGGTGAAACTTGCAACCTAAGCGCACCAAAACAAGCGAGCCCGGAGAAAGGAACCCACGGATAACGGGCGCTTCCCACAACCATCACTGCGCTTCGCAGAGGCGCGCGCCGCGCAAAAGCGGTGCATGTGAAACGAAGCCGCGTCCGAGCGTCCTGCTGCCGCTCGATCGCCGCGGGCCCCGCCTCTCGGTCGCTCGCATGTGAAACAGGCTACCTGGAGGGGCCATATTCACTTAAACCAGCGTTTTGTCCAGCTCGCGAGATCGGATCCAAAAGAGTTAGCTGCTAGTCTTACTTCGTTTCACAATACAATTTTTTTGGTATCGCATTCATTGCTTCGCTCTTAAGCGAAACTGAATTTTTTTAACCATTAGCTATTGACCCCCGAAAGCGAGGGGCGGACGTGTAACATGGCGTAACCGCTTCACTGTGGGCCGGTCAGCGACGGGCCCGCTACTGACAGCTGAGCATTGCGGCTGCTCCGACCAGGAGATATGATTTTACTAATGAGATGACATTTTTAAAAAAGCAAGCAAAAAATTCGAATTGGAACCCTAGCACGTGAGCTCGAAAGGGCAGGGCCTTTAAGGGGTATTTACCGCAGAGTGATTAGAAAACTCGGACGCGTGCTGGCGGAAGGGAAGAAGCTGTTCTGGATGAAGATCCATGGATAAAGTATATCTGAGGAAAAGTGTCAACGCGTTTCCACCGTTCGCGCGCTCTTCCATAACGCGAAGCAAGGAAAATTCGATAATGTCCCATATATCTACTGCAAGCGATCCCAGATTTCATTCCGCGATGCCCGGAAACAGAAGTGACAGGCATTTTAGCGGCACTCATGTAGTTATTACTGAACATATTGCTTCCCTTACGTCTCATGCGACGCTTGAAACGAGCTATCAGCAGAGCGTTTCTGGAACAGACGACGTCCGCCGATGAATCGCCGTCACACTTTCTCGCTACCGATAGGCCTAGACGTCACGAGCCTCTGCGGAGAGCGCGTTTTTGCTGTCGAGCCGACTTGCAGAACAGAAGCTGCGTCGGCACCGTGCATGGATGGCATCGTGGCTTACTCGGAACGCACGCGCGAGCACTATTTATTCAGCGGAATAATTCTTGGGTCCATGATTGCGACTTTATTGGCAGCCCCAAGATCGAGCTGCACATGTTCTGACGCGCCGGCGGTGCGATTGCCGGTGATAGACGCCCCCAAACGCCCAAACCCGAGACTTTAACGCAGTTTGGCGCAAATTTCGTCGATATTATCAGGATGGCGTAGTAAATACAATTTGGCGCACTTTGGCGCAGTTGGCGCAGGAGTGGAATCACTGTTAAAGGGACACTAAAGGCAAATAACAATTTATGTCAGAGTGAAAGCCTAATGTATGACAACTTCTAAAACGGCAATATTATCAACAGCAGTGCCCTACTTACCCAGAAATTAAGCTAAATGTATCACATGATGAGCGCCACGAGTGGGACATTTTCGAAGTGATCCCGATGACGTAGGGAAGTCGGCCTACAATAAATCACTAGTAATCAAACTAGCAGCAGTAAAAAAAGAACATTCCGAGCAAGAAAAGACGTAATAAAATGCTGTTTGTTCGTTTCCGCTTGATTCATGGAAAACAAAACCTCCGTGGCGTTGCCATGGGGAACGGCGCGCGTGGTTAAAAGGTTCCGTTTTCGCCGAACTGTGCCTCGCCCGTCTCAGTGGTAGTTTCGGGATCGCGTACTGCCGTGCGTGTTTTGCGCGCTCGTGAAAGTCGCTCTGACAGAAAGTTCGACAAAATGCCGCATGCGTGTGATATTGCCGGATGCCCGAATGGTGCACAACGCCAGTGCTGCAGCAAGGAAACCGGTGTGTCTTTTCACTGGGTGCCGCGGAATGAACCCTTACGCTCGAAGTGGCTTAGTGTCATGCCATTGCGCCAGTGTGCTAAACAGTCAAAACCTCCGCGTGTGTGCTCGCTGCACTTCGTACTGAGGATTACGAGACCAACCGCAACTTGGTGACGGTTTTGAATGTGCCCATCCGAGCTGTCTTTGCCGCAGCGCCGTTGTTGCTACTGTGGGTCCCGCTACTTCCGCTCGGCTGCTACTAGTGTCGGCGGCCGCGCAGTAAAAGCGGGCAACGTTGGGCACGGCAGCAGTGACGATGAGAGTCGTATTTTCAGGCGGGAGATTGAAGCGCGCTAACGCGATGCGGACCACTAAAAACGTGATTTTATTTCAAAATAAGCACTTCCTTGGCACAAAAGCAGCACTACGAGGTTTCTGGACCGCTATTTCAGCAATCAACGTCGACTTAATATTTGCCTTTAGTGTCCCTTTAAATCGCGTCACGCCGAATACAAGGGCCAACGCTTCCTTTTCTAGCTGTGAGTAGTTTCGTTCTGCTTTGGACAGAGTTCTGGAGCGAAATCCTATCGGATAGTCAGTGTCATTGATGCGATGGGAAAGTACTGCCCCCACTCCATATGTGCATATGTGAGCGAGGGTCTCGTTCTGGCAGACTTGATGCCTTCAGGTAGTATGCGAGGGATTACTGGTCAGCTGCCAGCTCGTAAAAAGTTCATGTGCTACGTGACGCCAACAGGCTGAAAAAAAGTGTTCCACACTCGCCGTCATGGCTGCGATCGGTGCTAACACTCCTAGGTTTAAAGGGACCGACAACTGCCCAGAATATGAAATGAGTTGACTCCACTGATGTAAAGATTGTCCGTTGCACTGACTCAAACCAATCCTGTTTTTTTCGTGAGAGATGGATTTATATTTTTATTCCTTAATTGAAAGTCGCGAAAAATGACCTGTGGCGCCTCTGGCGGCAAAAACATGAATTATCCGATGAAGGCGGCCACGTGACCGTTGATTGCTGTACGCGGTCGACGATTTTTTTGTTAGTATTGAAATATTGTTCGTTTCTTTTCTTTATATTAAAAGGTATTACTCCATAATACTGTACATATAGGCCTGCGTTAGTAGTATGCATTAAAGTGGCACTGCCTTCGCGTGACGTAATGATCCCATGCTCGTCAGCGCGTCTTGAGCAACTTTTCAGCGTGCTCATGCAACCGTGCCCGCAGTTTCCAGGTCGCTAAGATTTTGGAGCGACATAGTTCTGCTACCTACACTTCGTCTCAGAAATGACGCGCGCTGCTACTCGGTGCGGCCGTGCATATGCACAGTTACGTTTTCGATTACTTGGCTTGGCTCGTGTATCGAGAGAGTAACGACACCGGGACAAGCCATCCATGACACAGGCGCAGGCAACCTTGGGCGCAGGCGCACACAACGCTGTACGAATACAGGGAAGGTGTATAAAGCCACACATCTCATTGTAACAGCTTGCTATTTTCAAAAATGGTTGGAAAGCTCAAAATAAAGGTGGTTAAGCATAGTTACAGTAACTCCTGCGAAAGCAGAACAACGACAGCTTTCACAAGGGCTAGCGGCATCGCTATCAATTCTCATCGTTGCTGGAGCAAGCCTCCATGCGTGTTTGGAACCTTTCAGATCGAAAAATACTGCTTATAAAATAACTACGTGCTTTTCGGATAAACCACTGCAGCTACAAACGCTACGGAGGGTGAGCTTCCTGTCGCGCCGTAAAAAACTGGGTCGAGAAAAATCAGTTGTCGGTCCCTTTAAAGGCACATATATACCTCATAAAAGTGGACGGGAGGATGACCGCCTCCGTAGCTCAGTGGAAGAGCATCGGACGCGTTCTTCGAAGGTCGTAGGTTCGGCCCCTGTCGGCAGCAAGTTATCTTTTCGTCAACTTTACTTTCTTAGCATTTGTATCCCAATTACTACAATTAACACCCCCTGTACTTTCCTTGGCATTATTGTCTGTTAGTTCTTATTACTTGCAAGCAAGACACTTACCTGTCTAATAACAGCAGAGATTTGGAACTGGCTGAAAAAAAAAAACAGGTAATGGCAGTGGCAGCAATGCTGAGGTTGTGATGATTACTTGAGGAGTGAAAAACTAGTTATATGCTGGCTCAGCGAGGGGAGCGAAAAATGCTTTCGTATCGACTGCATTGCTTTTATGCTTGAATGTTTCTTTCACGCAAACTCTTGCAAATTCCCCCTTTCTGATATAATGCCTGCTTTGAAAAATGATAGAACAAAGGGTCACGATACGACATTTATTGGTAGGTTTTGAGACGCACAATGTTAGGAAGATCACCCTCCTTTTTTGCGGGTCAACATGGAGACACGCACCACAATGTATGATACCCGTTCATTCAATCAGACAAGACAGAGAGCATGTCTATACAAATGAGAGGAGTGGAAGTGTGTCTTTCACAACAAGTTGTCACAACATGCATGCCTAATGTGCTCATATGCAAAGGAACTTTGGCGCAGCCTACGCGCCGAGTCGGCCACTTGACAGCAATAACTTCAGAATGAGTGGAGGCTATTGCAATAAAATTTCACCCTGCCAATTCGCACTCTTTACACACAAGCAAAATATTCAACCCCTGAGAAGAGCCAAGAATATTTGACATTGAGTAAATATTTTTATACAAGAAAGCATGCTGCCAAAGAAGAAACAAGCTGAAAAGAATTAGTGTATAAAGCCTAAAATTCTATTACAAAAAAAATACACCTGAGTGGCATGGGAAGTTAACTGCGCAGTGTACAGCTGCTTGTAAAGATGAATCTTGCTTTCAATACCATCATTCTCAATCAGCACGAAATTATTTGATGAATGACCCTGTCACATAAAATTTTTAAATCTGTGGCCCAGAGCACTGTACTTAGATTACATACCGGCATATTTTATAAAAGCACGGTTTACCTGTGCTGATTTTAATTATCTTTATTGGCACAACTGCATAGTGTAGGAAACAGCATAACCCAATGAGTGTGTTTTGCTCTAGACCACTGTGACAAAATGAGAAGTGAAAATAACAGCACTAGGTTCGTTGCATTTCGAATGCAGGATCGTTCACCAGATGAAGAGTTAAGGGCTGCGGAAACAGAGACGTTGCGGGTGGCATTAATTCGGTTGTGCCATCAGATAGCAACATGTGCTGAGCAACCTAGTTTATATTTTCCAAACTATGTACCAGCAGACTCGTCTTATGCGCTTATCGTTTGACTTGCACGTGACCCGCTTATTATAGATTATTGCTTGACTTGCACGTTAGATGTCTTGTATACCTGTGGCTCGAGAAAAGACACTTATTAATGCAGTATAATGGCACAAGTGCTTTAATCACTTGAATCTGAAGCATCCTTAGGTTGCATTAACAAGCTGTTAGAAGACTCATGTACAGAACAATGTTCCACAAAACTGTGCGAAACACAACACGGAATGAGTTACGAGGACAGTGACAACACGTGAGTGACAAGGCATAACATCACATTGGACGGCTTACAGGTATGCTGCCAGTGGTTTGAATAGCGTACCGCTTTATCGAACAGGAACATAGTTTCACTTCTGATACTTAACAAATATTTTGGCACTCCCGTCACACATTTTGCCCGTGAGCATTGTTACGTATAGACTGCAGAAGAGAACACGAAATCCAACCATGCAGTAAAAAAAAAAGAATATAATGCATTGTGGAATTATCGCGAAACTAGCACAAAACGATCTGCAAATTGTGCATGGTTAAATATACTTTAAGTCAATAGATTGGTACTATTAATCGCCTTGCTCACACCTTTGATGGTTCTGAACGGAAAGGTTCTCAATCACTCCCGTTCGTAGCACAAGGCTACAGTGAAATTCATACAGATTTCTGTAAAAGAAAGCTTCATAGTTGAGCAACGCCATTTCCGGGGTGGTCGCTGTGCCAAATGAGCTAATCAGTATGCTAGCAATTGGTAGCGCGAGGGCGAAATAATCGACAACTCGAAGCAGCGTGAAGTAGCTTAGTTCTATAAAGAAGTGATTTTCAAATTTTCCTTTCACAACTTTCGCTGCCATCTAGCGGGATTCCGCACAACTGATTTAGCATATTCAGTGTCCAGGCTTCGAGTTGTCTGTTTGGAGATATCATTTGGGGAATTATGTTGAAGAGCAGGCAGAATGTGTGCTGCTCCATAAATCAATGTGCTGCACAAGATTATCATATCGTCTACGTAGCACCAGAAGTTATTGAAAGAAGCTGTAGTCACCTTTGAAGAATAAGCCTTCAAGCTAGAAGCACCACTTAATAATTGTTGTATCGTATAATGGCGTTGACATTATTGCATCAAATTAAGACACTACTGATGCAGATCAGCATGCAGAGAGTACCCTCTCTTTCCTAATGTAAAACTGTTCCACTTCAGTCGCAAAAATCTTGACTACTATTCATCAATGAAATATTGAGAATGAACGGGAAAGAAAGCAACCACTGATAGGCAGGAGTTTGTTAGAAACGTTGAGTTCGCAGGATTTCATTATATGGAGGCATTGAGGGCAGGAATGAAAATTAGATAGCGCCTGCATGCGAGACGGTTGGTAAATGCTGGTAAATCTATAGGTAAATGCGCGCAGAAGGAAACGCGGACAAGTAGACACAGGACTAGCGCTGACTTGTCAGCTGCTTTGGTTTATTAGCCGTCTGTCTATATGTCCGGTTTCCTTGCTTGCTGCTTTACGTATGAAAATTAGGTGTTTCTCCTAACTGTGAATGGCCATATACACACAGGCCTTCAGCTGCTCACCTATTTTCAGCAACAGTGATTGTTTGCAACCAGTTGGTCTTGAGCTGCATATGAGAATATGTGCTCAAAATGCTGATGAGATAGTTATGAAAGCGATGAGTATTGCTGAACTTGTGACAGCCTGCTCAGTGTGGTGTTAATGAAGTGGGAGCAGTTACTCACCCAATAATTTCTCCATTAACGTAATTAATATTTTCTACAAAAAACAGAGAGCCAATGGCATCATGTTGAGGCTCCTACCGGGACGAAAGAACCTGAGTATTGTTTGTCGCAATTATACAGAACAAAACTACATGCACACGTAACATGATGGGTTATGAGCATTTTATAAACCTACACACCTGAAATAACGACACTGCATAGAACGACACTCTTAAACAGGCTGCAACCTTCGCCGAAGTAGTTGCCTGCAACTTATGTTGTCACTCGTGACATTATAAGAGAAACACATCACTGTGGCATGGTTCAGCAGTTTGGACTTGCCATAGTCTACATAGGACATATCGGAACAACTGTAGCCCTTCCACCATCACTGCCTGTGTTGGGTAAAGAGAATACTGTGTTAGAGGAAATAATTTCATATATATATACACACACAGGGTGTTTCAGGAAATGCCTCTGAAATTCCTAAAAAATAAGCAAAATGCAATGTTTCCGCGCTGCCTTCACAATTACTTTTTGTGTGGCGTCAGACATTTTAACAAGACTAGAGGCCTCAATTAAGGAAGCAATTAAAAATAAGCTGATAAGCTTCTTAATTAATGGAGACAGGCGATCGGGTAAATTGGGACAATTCGAGTTCTACCTGCGAAGTGCCGCTTAGAGATTTCCGAAAATGAGATGCTCGTAATTTTAACAGAGCGGTGAAATCTGACAAATTTCGCCGGCGATGCAGAAACCGAAACGTGGAAGGGCGCAAGTGCCGTATTCTTCCGAGAAGTCCAGAATGAGCGAGAGTCGTCACACCCACCAACTTCGCTTGCTTGCGCACATTTGTCAACTAATGTAGAACAAACACGACTGTAATTGTTCTCGTGAACAGTGACGTCATTGTGGTCGTCTGCTAGTTGAGCCCATTAGTGCTTCAGTTTCGTTTTCGCCGCTGAAGTTGGTCGAATTTCATTACTTCGCAATAATAGGAGAGGCCGCTTTTTGGAATTCTCAAAGTGGCAATGGGCCCTTCGCAGGAAGGGCTTCAATTCTCCAATTTGACCCGACCGCCTGTCTCTACTAATTAAAGTGCTAATTAATTTCACTTCTTCGATTACACTCGTAATTGACGTATCTAGTTATCTAAAGGTATCCGCTACTACAGAAAAAAAAAACAATTATGAAGGCAGCGAGCGAATATTACATTTCGCTCAAGTTTTCAGATTTTCGGACACATTTCTCAACCCACCCTGTATATAAGTGCGTGTTTATGTTAGTGCACAAAGGATGATCATCCTGTACAGCTCTGTAGGCAAACGTTCTCAAGCACACCGCTTAGTGAACATGAAGTAACTTCCCATGCTCCTAAGACATTTCTATGTACAACATGCTTTCATGAATGGCAGCGCTATTGCGTGTACCTTGAATCTTCCAAGGCATAAAAGGCAGTTCCCCTCGTGCTCAATGTATTCTAGTGTGTTAGAAAATTGGACCGTGACATAAAAAAACGCTGCCTTGCTTCATTTTAACTTTACTGAGTTCCTTCAGTAACTGAATCATGAATGCCATTTGAATTACACCACAAGAAAGCGGCCATTTCGTGTGGCATGGTCTACAAACACACTGATATGACAGTTCGAGCATATTCGTTGTTCGGCGCCATCACTGATGCGTGTAAACACTAGCAGTTTCCTCGCTGAGCTGTTGACAGTTGGCGGAAGTCTTCAGAGCACTTCAGTTGACAAGATAGCTGCGCTCTTGACCGCAGCTATCGCCGGACTGTCATCCGAGAATAGTGTCAGTGCCTCAGCGATTTGGCAAGGAACGAGCACAGTTGATCAGGGTGCTACTTTTGTTAGCTGCAGTCGGCTGTCTCCTTGCATACCAGTGGTCATTGCAAAAGCTTGACATTCCAGTGAGTAGTCGGTGAATTTCTTTAACTGAAGCAGAACGATGCCTCTGTCTAATCGCCCCCATTTTGTAAGTGACTTTAGGACCGGCGAGGAACCTGAAGATCTATACTCCTGCTACCACTCTTTGAGTCACTCCCATACGAGAGCAGGAATTGGCCTCTTTGGTGCAGTATCTGGCAACCACCTTCCAAATGAAGCTTAGTAAAACGTAGCTTAGTAGTGCCACTCCTGTGTTCTCGTGCCGTCCTTCTTCCTCTCGCGCTGCGGTTTTAGATGCAAAGCAGCTTTCGCTCGGGGCTGTGTCCGGCGGTGGCGTCCGCGCTCCACTTCGCATGCGCCTACTGGTGCGCGCTCGCGCCAAGGAGAAGACTTCTTTCTCTTGTTCTTCGATCGCCTCGATGATGATACGTGCAGAGCACTTTAGGGGCCTGGGCTGCCGTATGGTGTCCTAGCTTGGCGTAACGCAGACAAAACCATCTGTGCTGGCAGCGCGTTCGGGCCTGTGTAAAGGGCTGGGTAAGACGCTGTGGCCTCTCCCCCTTACACTCTCTCAGCAATCACGTGATGGCGTCGGGGAACGAGATTTTGCAGACGCGCGATGAACCCCGTGGATTGCTCTAACAAGGGTTCGGGACGAGTAACGGCAACAGCAACTACAGTTAATTCACTGTGTGCTCCACTTGCAAGGACGCGTTAAAGGGACACTAAAGGCAAATAACAATTTATGTCAGAGTGAAAGCTCAATGTATGACAACTTCTAAAACGGCAATATTATCAACAGCAGTGCCCTACTTACCGACAAATTAAGCTAAATGTATCACATGATGAGCGCCACGAGTGGGACATTTTCGAAGTGATCCCGATGGCGTATGAGAGTCTGCCTACAATAAATCACTAGTTATCAAACTAGCAGCAATAAAAAAAGAACATTCCGTGCATCAAAACACGTAATAAAATGCTGTTTGTTCGTTTCCGTTTGATTCATGGAAAAAAGAACCTCTAAGGCGTTGCCATGGGGAACGGCGCGCGTCGTTCAAAGGTTCCGCTTTCGCCGAACTGCGCTTCGCCCGGCGCCCTGCTTCGCTCACGCGGTCGCGTCTCAGTGGTAGTTACGGGATCGCGTACTGCCGCGTGTTTTGCGCGCTTGTGAAAGTCGCTCTGACAGAAAGTTCGACAAAATGCCGCATGCAACGACGCCGGCACTACGAGCCCTCAGCAGCATACCGCGTTTATCGGCCGGGGCTCAAGTCGCTGAATTGGAGCCCAGCGTCGCGAGCCAATGTTTCGTTGTCAAGTTCTCCGTCCACATCCATTGCGGCGATTGCGGCAAGCTTCGATGGATTCGATGGCCGTTGTTGCTGCTGTGGGTCCCGCTACTTTCGCTCTGCTGCTACTAGTGTCGGCAGCCGCGCAGTAAAGGCGGGCAACGTTGGGCACGGCAGCAGTGACGTATGAAAGTTTGATTTCAGGCGGGTGATTTGAAGTGCGCTAACGCGATGTGGACCACTAAAACGTGATTTTATTTCAAAATAAGCACTTCCTTGGCATAAACGTAGCACTACGAGGTTTCTGGACCGCTATTTCAACAATCAACGTCGACTTAATATTTGCCTTTAGTGCCCTTTAACATTGGGCAAGGTGCCCGTGATGAACGGAACTTTAAGTCGACCCATGCGCTGCTTCGCATCCCCACAAGGTTTCCTGTAGTGGGAGATAGTGTAATCTTTTCTTCTGAAAATCACAAATGAACCTCGGAATTAAACCCCGGCCTCCAGACTCCAGCAGCCGCTGAAGACTTCAAAAGCAGCGGAGGGTGATAATAATGTCTGGATTTGAACAGGCCGTCACTGGAAGCTGAACCTGCAAACGCTCAATGCGAAGACCCTATCAAGTAAAGCTAGACTCTTTTTTAACTGCGCAACTTTTCGGCGAAGCTAAACTATATCAAGCTAACTGCCGATGAGGTTAGGAGGCCCCACGCGACATGCCCCACGCAAAGCTGCCGCAGAAGACAGCATACAGTCGATTTAGTAAAAGATGGGGTTACTTTATATTTAAAAAACTTGTGACACCCTCGGTCAATGTCTGAAAACCTCAAATGCGCCACTGAGCTGAAAAAAAAAGCCAGCGTTATAATCATAGGGAGGCTTAAAAGACTTGAAGAATCATAGGCCCATGAGCTTAATTTCAGTATTGTACCTAATATTTACGAAGATAACTTTACACGGGATAACCGGAGCACATGACCTTAACAAACCCAGAGAACAAGCCGGTTTCAGGAAAGGATACTCCCCGATAGATAAAAGCCATGCGGTCAATAAGAAAATTCAGAAATCTGCTAAACACAACCAAGCCCTATATTGAGCTTCCATAGACTACAAAAAGGCTCTGAAGCGATTCCAGAAGTGACCAAGGAGTACTTGAAACATATAAATACTCTAGCCTACATCTAGAAAGCCTCTACAGCCACCAGAAAAGCAAGAGAATAGTGATAAAGATACGATCTCTTCAACTTTGTTCATTGCATGCTTAGAAGTGTTGAAACACCCGTACTGGGCAGAATCAGGAATAAATACTAACGCAGAATATGTAGGCAACCTAAGATTTGTAGATTACCTATAGCTGTTCACCAATTATGACAACGTATTAGAAAAATGACCGAAGACCTAAACTGAGAAAGTTCTAAAGTTGGTCTCAACATGACTACGTGAATGATGACTATTAATTCGAGAAGAAGTTAAGAACCACGCAACGTGCAATGAGAGAAAAATGCCAGGAAGAGAGCGGAATAGATTGCAGAACAAAGAGGGGTAGGCGACATTCTACCTGACATTAAGAAAAAGTGGACCTAGGCAGGTCACGTAAGTTCATGACAGAATGGACACCGAAGGATGGGGCTCAGGCGAGAACGACAGCGAGGTAGGTGGGGTGAAGAAGTCACGAAATTTGCAGGCATAAAATGGAATCGGCTCACACAAGATACGGTAAATCGGAGATCACTGGGAGAGGTCCTCGCCCTGGAATTCACATAAATCAGAGTAATAATGATGGTGATGATGACGCGCAGGGTTGAGTGCGTAACAGTGACGCTCATAAGGCAACCACTCCCATATACGTCAATAAAAGTGGCTCTGAACAGTTTGTTCACTGCGACCTTGTCGCCAACAGTGTGATGAGGCAGAACTTGGCGGAAGCGAGGGGCTTTGATGAATATTGACACTTTTAGGCGGATGTCCAAGCGTAACTGCGCGCGTAACTAGCCTTGATGCTAATGGGCCTCGAAGGTACTCAAACCTGCTCGTCCAAAAGGGCACAGGATCACCACCTGCTATAAAACACCGCATAACTGCAACTTCGCGGCTGATAGAAACATCACCCGCAATACATGCTCTACACTTGGAATCAGTGTGGAGGCACCAGTACCGAAAGAGTCTCTTACAGTTATCCAGCTCATAATCTTGAATAGTAACGCGGTTTACAAGTATCAACCTGAAGTTTGGCTGGCAGGCGAGCAAGTTACGAGCCAAGTACGGTTCCGCTGCTGAGACCAGAATGTTACGGCACGACAGTCTGCACTGCGCTTAATCAAAGGGAGCAGCGCAGCTCTACGCAGTTCTCCTGATGAAAATTCATATGTTGACTCCGGATGCAGGAGGAGTGCTGCCTGGATTGCTAGGATGTGATGGCTTGAGCTCGAGGAACTGGTATGGCACATGGTACGTCTGCCCCTTGTATTCAACGAGCAGGTGACCACGCCGTGGCGAGGCGCCCACAACTACCACGGTTTCACTTTTAGGCAGTTTGACTTCACCCGTAGACTCTTCTGAAAGTGAAAAAACAAAAATAAACATCAAATATCAAAAGTCAGGATCTATTTTTCAAGGTCACAACAAGCAAAACTGTACGGACATAGCGCATAAGAGTAGCCATTATTGGAGCTTAGATGGTTTCATAATTTCAGTAGTTTCAGAATAATATGGGATCACAGTACGACAGAAGGATAAGCTAGTCAGCGTGGGGATTCGTCATAAAAGAAGGTAGGCGTGCAAACACGCACGCAAGCGAAGAAATGAAGGGGCTAGACCAACGCCCAATGTTAACTAAAAAGGCGCGTTGCGGCGGAAAAGAAAGTAGACTAGAAAATCTGGGCGCCTTGCACTAGTGGTGCAAGGCTGGACCAAGAGCGGAGCTTGTGGCCAACCTAGATAATTCGCAAGGTCTTAATTAGCGAAGTCATAATTACCATGGTCCTAATTAGCATGATCTTAATTGGAAGGTCCTAATTAGTAAGGTCGCAATTATCACTGTCTTAATGAGCAAGGTCCACTTTCGCAGTGCCCTAATTAGCGTGGTTTTACAACTGCTTTAATTAGCAGGACATTAATTAGCATGGTCCCAATTAACATGGCCAGGTGCTAGGCGGCGCAAGATGCCATATAAGGTAGAGGCTGTTCGTGGTGATAGTTTTCTGGTGACGCGAACCGGGGAACGAAAAGCCTAAACAGCTCTGCTGTTAAAATCTGATCTGTGCGTGAGCGCCGCCTGTCCATCCGGCACACGTGGGTGCTTACATGGCAGATAACTGCTCAGGCACTTGATTGCTTCTTTACGCAGTATAATCGACGGCTGGCTCACGCTTGCCCGTCCACTACTGCCGATATGCCAGGCCGCAACCATTAGACGAGATTTCTCCTCTTGTGTCCGTGCCCGCCTACCTTCTTTTATGATGTGATTAAACGACATTTATTAGCGAAGCGAGGACCATATATATATATATATATATATATATATATATATATATATATATATATATATATATATATATATATATATATACACATACACACACATACGAAGGGATGCGCAGAAGAGGGTGCAGTTATCAACCGCACCGATGACAATAATGTAACAAAAAGCTTGTCACGTGTTGATTGTGCTCGAGATAAGGATAACATTCAAAATTCATTGATATAGGCAACCTCTTTTTGCAGTAACGCCACTGATCAATAACTTACACACAAGCCGTCAAGCACTACTATGTCATACGTTTCAATGATCCCTCGCGTTAACTTCGAGCGGTGCTCACCTATACAGGGTGTTTTATTGCGATAGCAATTATATGGACAGTCTCGGCTGGATTTTGCCGTCGCCGTCGCCGCCGTCATGCACCGTATATGCATAAGTATGTATATATATATATAAAAGCCCCAAAGAAAAATAATTCACAGAAATGCTTTCGAAGCGCGGAATCGAACCAGGGACCTCTTGCTCCGCAGCGAGTGGCGCTAGCCACTACGCCACGAAACGCAGATCCTCCACGTAGGTAACGGCGAGCGTTATATACACACCCTTTACCGCTGGACGGACTCAGACGGCTGCGCTTATAAGCGTTTCTTCATTACCAGCGAGATGGCGTTAGGAGCGCGACAGGCGCATTTAAAAGTCGTCGGCGAGCTCGCTCGCTTCTTCTTATACTTGCGCAGGGAGAACCTTGCCCTTCCACTGTCTGCTCGCGCGGTTTTCTTGTGCTGAGGGGAAGAGGAATGTTTCACGCTTTCACCGTGATGTCCGCGCTCATGTTACGGAGCGTACGAAAGCCACTCGAGCTCAAGGGACGCCGCTAAACGAACAAACAGAAGATGAGCGCGAACTATCAAGTGTCACAGCTCGACACTTGAAGCACGGTAGTTTCCTTCGCTGCTTCAGCCGCCTTTGCAACAGGAGCGCTGTTCAAACTGAGAGTATCCATTGGCGAGCGTCACTTCATATAGCATTAGTTTCTTGCTATCGCATTCATTGCTTCGGCCTTGCGGCGAAACTGTGACTTTTATTTTTTTTAAAGAGTACAAATTTTTTAATAAAAATTCTATGACAGTCAGACTCCTGTGGTTCTCGCACATGAACTCTATGTGGAGGCGTAAGTACTTTGCCGGAGCGAAAATGACATTGACGCGACTAATTAACAAAAACTCGTTAATTTCATTTTTTAATTATTGACTTCAGGGCAGGTGTTTATATTACAAAGTTGTAGTGCGTGCAAATTTATGGCATACCTATTTTTTAGAAATCACAATAGTTGGACGTAGTTCGAGATATTCATCATCGAATTTCAAGGGCGAAATCGAAACTGATTGCGCCCGGCGCGCACAATGCGCGGCGGAACAGCGGAATGACACGTGACAGGGAAGCGATGAAATTTGAATGAAGGCGCGCCAAAGCAGAACCTGGTCAGAAAAACCGGCAAGCATTCTGAAATACCCCAGTAGGCAGCTTAATCATTGCGTGCGATGGGTGGTGCCTAGCTGTTTCTTTCTTACACTATAAAGGGGCACGAAAAACTATTTTGCCTGTCTGCAAGAAGAAGCGTCGCAGTGACCGCCGCTGAGCTTTATGCTTCCCAGACAAAGAAAAGGTTGGTATTGCGGTTTTGTTGTGCACAGATAAGCACCAAACACTATGCGAAAAAGTAAAGCGATGCGCAGGCACAAGTGAGATGACTTGCAGCCTTTCACGGACACATACGGCCGCGGCGCGCCGTCATTCAAATTTCGTCACTCCCATGTGACGGGTAGTTCTGGTCTGACGTAGCAGAACAGTCGCGCTTTGTGCGCGCCGGACGCAGTCACTTCGATTTCTACCTTGAAATTCGATGATGAATATCTTGAACTATGTGCAGGTTTTGTAATTTCTAATAAATAGGTATACCATAAATTTGCACGCACTACAACATTGTAATATAAACACCTGCCCTCAAGTCAATAATTATGAAAATTAATTAACGAGTTTTTGTAATTTGTCGCGACAGTGTCATTTTAACTGCGGCAATGCATTTCCGCCTCGACGTGGAGTTCGTGTGCGAAAACGGCAGGAGCCTTAACTGTCACAGAATTTTTATCAAAAATCTTTATTTTCTAAAAAAAGAACACCCTATATAATAGTAGCACGGCAAATTGGGCTAGTTCGTACTGATTCATGTTTCAACTGGATAAGGCGCGCACACAGGCACGGGCACATAAGAAGGAAGAAACGCAAACAACACTGGCGCCTACTCGTAACTACAGTTTCTCGGCGCATTTGAATAGCATAGAGACATCGATTCAGTTCAACACTGAAACAGAGGTCTCTGGCCGTCTACCTTTCTTGGACGTACTAGTAGAAAGAAAAAAAAAACGGCCGCCTTTCCTTTGGTGTTTTCAGAAAAGCAACGCACACCGGACTTGCACCGGACGTTACCTGCATTACGAGTCAGTCCACTCGGTCTGCCACAAACGTTCTGTTGCCACTTGCCTGATACAGGATTTGCTCTAGTGACGCTGGCCATGCCTCTGACCTTTCCAGAGTGCGCAGTGAACTCTCTGACAACGGGTACCCTCTCAGCTTCATTCGTTCCGTAGAACGCCGCACACGCAACGTCGCCGCTACGCGAGCTGTGCAGCCCCAAGCTCGTGCAGCCATTCCTTATGTGCCAGGTGTTACCCCCGTATTCAGAAACGCTCCTTGACTTGAACTTTACTTGCCACCGCCTTCAACGCATTTCAAACGCGCTGTCTTTAGGCGGTGGCAAGTCAAGTTCAAGTCAAGGAGCGTTTCTGAATACGGGGGTTAAGTGAAGCATTAGCACGGGTTCTACGAGCGTTCGACGTACACGTCGCGCATGTTCCCGCCCGAAAACTTAAACACGAACTAGGCACATAAAGGACCCACTCAAGAAAGAAAGGTTCCCAGGCGTCGTTTATAGAATCCCGTGTTCAGTCTGCGACTACGTTTATATCGGGGAGAGTGGTAACTTTGAGAGACGTCTGAAGGACCACGTGAATGACGTCAGAAAGAAGAATGTTGTATCTAACGCACTTGCGGAACACGTGGCTTCATGTAATCACGACATTGACTGGGCCAAGGCAACCGTAATCGCAAAAGAGGAAAGAAACTGGTGTTCGCGTCAGTATCTGGAATCGCTTCTTATCCAGACTACGAAAAAAACGCTGAACAGAAATGATGGAAATCTGCCTCCAGTGTACGCCAGGTGTCTCGGCAGCGTTCTAAAATGCACATAAGCCCGTTTCGCTGGGCCACATTACTGTGAACAAGGCTACCGTACGGTAGCCGAAATGTCTTTTTTAATGTTTATAAAACCTTTCACTTGGTCGGTGTTATTTGTTTTCGTTCCTTCTTCATGCTCCTTCCCGACCAGACGATGCTTCGTCAAACCATCAATTTCATCACCTACCAGTCAAGTAAGACGGTTCTCGGAGCGCGTCGAGCCCGAAGCGGCGCAAAAGAGCGAAAACAGCGTTTGCGGACAACCGAAACGAGGCGGCGCAGTCCGCATCGCCATAGCAATTATCACCAACCGTACGGTAAGGACAGGAAAGCCAAATGGTCAAGACGTTTCATGCGACCACCACGTCCAGCACGAGCCTTTAGGAAAGGCGTGGTCGTCATCCACAATCGCGTTGTTGGCGACCGAGGCTTCAGCAGCTGCGCATGCTTGCTTCGTATTTTTTTTTTTTTTACTCGGCGCACGTGAAGTGCAAGGGCGCTATCTATGATCGCGTCGATAGGAACAGCGGTCCGCAGCGGCTGCGACAAGCAGTAGCTTCGTTTTTGCTGCGTGCCATGAGAAGTGTGCAGTCGTCATCCATGATTGTGCATTAGCGAGCCAGGTTTCTTCCACTGCAGAAGCGATGAGACGCTGTTTGTGCATGCATGCCGCGCACGTGCTTTCAGAGCTGCATGGATGCAGTGTTGTACGGAACGGCGTTCCAAGGAACGACGTTCCAGGAACTATAATAGTTCCTTTTGGAAGGAACGCCACCGTTCCATTTAGGATCGGTAGAACTGTAACGGTAACTCGTTACCTTTACGGGGGAACGGCAGAGGGAACGGCGTTCCTTCTGTAAACGTTCCAACGCATTGAACAGGCGCACGCATGCAGCGCATCGTGCAGAACAGGGCGGATGGGCGACCGCGTGAGGCGCAAAAATATACCTCTCGCCTGTGTCACTTGAAGGCCCTGGCCAGGGCGCAGAGAAACGCGCGATGCCGAGACCGACCATGTATACGGGAGCAGCTGCGTCCCGCAACGTTAAGGACACACGACGGTATGGGATTCCCATCGTCTTCTTGGCGCCTTACAAACTAAAAAAGTGCGCCCACCTCTGACAAGAACAACACATATGTCATGCAAGAAGCACCATCAGACGAAGTTCACCAGTTGCGTTTCTAACGTTATACACGAGATGCCCTCTTCATGCAGTCGGTCTTACATAGACCAAACAGGCCGATGTTTCAATGAGCGTGCACACTAGCACAACCGATCCTTGCGCACCGGCACGGAACGCAGTCTGGCCTAGGTACATAGCGAGAAATGCAACAGTAAAAGCTTTTTGCCTGATCTAGAGTGCAGAGCTGAAAGGGAAGTCATCAAGGCGCTTTACATCGCAAAAAGGCGCGAATAGCTGTGTCAGCTCTCCTTTGATATAATTATCAAGAGATGAAATGGAATCCTTAGAAGAACACATCAGGTCACTCCCGCGTACGTGATGCGCACGCGTTCTTGTTATTTTTCTTAAAGTTGTCATTGCCCGATTGTTCCTTGCTCTTTTGTTATTTTGAAGAACCCATAAATGGCATGCTTTACGTAAATAATGTCAGTTGGAAGTTCTGCGCTTGTGTGTGCGTATTCGTGTTCCTGTTTTCGTGCGGTCTTCTTGGCGCAGTTTAAATCCTAGTTGAAGGTGTTCCTTCAACATTCGAGTTATCCCCG
Source organism: Rhipicephalus sanguineus (assembly GCF_013339695.2). Lineage (NCBI taxonomy): Eukaryota > Metazoa > Arthropoda > Arachnida > Ixodida > Ixodidae > Rhipicephalus > Rhipicephalus sanguineus. The sequence goes on along the minus strand of NC_051182.1, from coordinate 13,398,565 downwards.
CGGCTATCGGTCTACAATATCATTAGAGTTAAGTTCGACATCGATCGCACTGGTAACGTCTCTGTCATGCAATAGACGATACGCGTACATCCAGCGCTATATTCTTGTTGCGCCCGCTGAGCCTGGCCTCGCCCCTACGACCTCGGTTGACCTTGTTCTGATTTGTGTACAACACGGCAGTACCCTCAAGCATTTCAATGGAACGGCTCTTCAAAATTACCAACCAAGTGCTGACGAGATGTTGGTGTCCGTCTGACGGATACCAACATCGAGATGCAACTGTTGCTGAGTGCGAACAAGGGACTTTACTAAGTTGCAAATATGTATCGTGGACTCACACTGCAATATTGAATCAGAACTCATTAAACGCCTGTATATTATCCTTCTTGATGAGGTTTCCCGCGCAAGAAATTTCATCATGTTCGTGTATATGTGAAAATTTCTATTTTAATATCTCAAGCGCAGTATCCTAACTGCGCACTTGTAGACCTATACGTGGAACGTGCCACATGTGTTGCACTTTTAAAAGACGAGCACGAAAGTTGGAGTTAGACTGCGTGTAGTATGGCCGGTGGTCTCTAAAGAAATTCGTCTAGGAGCGTTTCTTTAGATACATTTTACGTACTTACATATAACCTGCTTCCGGCGACGTCAAATTCGTACTATATATGTACCCCCATGAGAGCTACATATTGCTCACTTTATTTCACCTCAGGATTATCCGACATTATATTTTGATTAAAAAGTCAAATGTAACGTTAATGTAACGACCCGTTCCAATTTTGAAAATGTAACTGGAACGCGTTACTTTCGCGTTAAGGGAACTTTGGCACACTGCAGCGCAAAAAAACACACAACGGACGGAACACGAACGACGAAGACGAGCGCTGAACCTGCAACAACCTTTATTGGAAAAGTTTTCACACATATTTATGCTGTCCGACGCAGACGTCATTCACTACACACGCGTAGGAACGCCCAACGTTTATAGATACTTTTTCAGTTCCGTAACTCCTCCGCCGAAGGCGGCCGCCACTTTTACCCAGGCAGTGAGAGGGCGCCACAGTCGTGAATAGCGCTGTCGCGCGCGCAGGCACACATGTTCTTTCCCGTAGTTGCTTCGCCGCGTGCGGGACTGTCATGGAATGTTTTTTCCTGGGTGTGTTGGCTGTGCATGCGCGAGGTTACTCTCGACGACTTCGGTGAATTCAGACAACCGAGCATTCCTTGCCCCAGGAATTCAAGCAGTTTTCAAGCTTTGCGATGCCAACTTGTTTCGTGCCCGGCTGTGCCAGCGGGTAGAAAAGCGGCACTCTTTTGCGCCGCCGCCCGATCCGCAGCATCTTCAAAGCTGGGTGCGAGCTATTTCTCACGCCGATAAACCGCAGAGCAAAACATGCAAGACCATATACCATAGTGACCAAGTTTAGCCACTTGTACATCTGTGGAGCATCTGTGGAAAAAAAAAAAAGAAGCGTCGTGAGGTCCTCGTCCAGAAACATGCGATGAAAGAGAAAGTGTGCCAACAGCTTATGTCCATGTCATTCCGTGACCTCTCAGGTGCTTCTGATGACCGTGGGTACTGTGGACCATTACCAGAAGCAACGGCCTTTTGTTACCTGGCAGGCTACGTGGCTTTCAAATTGAAGAAAACAACGCGTTGCGAGGTCTGCAAATACGTTGCCCTTGGTAGGCAGGATTCCCTGCCGCTTGAGTCCATGCTGGTCACTGTGCGCGAATGTGTCAGTGGTAGCCTTTCAGAGAAACTGCTTGCACGTAAGCACGTACGGTAGAGCGTGCCATCAAGCATGCTAGCAAGGACACATTTTTTTGGTGACCTGTTTTGGGGTGTGCTGAATGCTCTTATAACGAGAGGCACAAACGCTGTTGGCTTCACTTTTATTTACTCCCATGCACTTCTTTGCGCAAGCCAAATGCTTAGAAAACAGCAGTACCATTAGGGCATAGAGAGAGCGCAAGAAAGCAAGCTTTAAAAATTAGCTGGCAGCAAACCTGCCAACACAAGCGTAGCCAGGAAGGGGGTGGGGTCAAACTTCCTCGTCCGATATTTTTCGATTTTGCATGTGTATATATCCACGCACTCATACAAACGCACGCACGAACACACAAAAAATGTGATTGACCCCCCCCCCCCCCAGGTCTGTAGCCTGGAATTTTTTTTTCGGGGGTGGGGGGTACTTGTTGAAAACCTTGACTATTTGAGAAAAACACCTATTTTCATTAATTATTTTTGGTAAAAACACATACTTCAAAATTTTTGAGGCGGGGGGGGGGGGCCTAGGGCCCCCCCTCTGGCTACGGGCCTGCCCCCCCCCCCCCTCCCTGAATATAATGCCAACAATGCTGTGCAGTATCTACGCGTGTAAAAAATTTCCACGTTCATTTTGCATACCAAGGATCTCGGTTTGCTTTCACAATGTAATATTTTTTGCGATGCCACCATGTTCGAATTAATTGACCAAAATGCATGTTGCTTCTCGTTTTGAAACAATACAAATGCGCATAATCATTTCGTACAATGCAAGGCTTTCGAAAACGTCACATAACGCGAAGTTGCAAAATTATTACGCACAGAACATGGTGTGCTCTTGGCTAGACCACATATTTTCATGTTAATGAACGCACTAGAATTACTGATATATGTCCGTCAGTTCTCGCGAAATCCGGGACACGCTTGCCAACCGCGAAAAATTCTCGGCGAATAATTCGAGTATATTGATAGAGCAATGTTTGATTCGTACTACAAAATGTTGTAAATTTCCCGCGTTTGAGGGATGTTATGTAACCCTTAGTTTTCTACATTTGAAATTCGTATTTTTGGAGCATGCTCAATCGCCAAACTAGTGTGGTCTTAACGAAATGGACATGGAAAGGCGCGGAGCGAAGCGAGCACGTTGTCATTGCCTAAAACTGACGCCTGCGAAGCGTGTCTGTACAGGTCTTTTAAAGTTTGTGAGCAATATAACGCGCACAAATTGAAGTAAATGTCCAATTAATGTTAAGGAAGGAGAGTGAAGACCAAGTACAGTGTTCGCGCAATTCTCATTCGGCCGTGTGCAATAGCTCATGCGAAGAAGCCCTTCATGCTAGCAGACGACCCTCGCTCTCCGAGCGCAAAGCGCGACTGCAGCGCTGTGGTGGCGGGTGCGGCGACAGGCCGCCTCCTCCCTACGCGCACCGCGAGGAGATACGGAACTGAAAAAGTATCTATAAACGTTGGGAACGCCAACTCTTTATCAGTTAGTAGCAGAGACGGTACGCTTACGTATTTGACGGTATTAGACGGTACGTATTCAGAAGCGCTCCTTCACTTGAACTTGACATGCCACCGCCTTCAACGCGTTTCGAACGCGCTGCCTTTAGGCTGTGCCAAGGCAGCACAAACGCGTTTCGAACGCGCTGCCCAAGGCGGTGGCAAGTGAAGTTCAATTCTACTGACCAGAGGGAGCTGCGTTGCTCGCTGTGGGCCGTCTCAAGTTGGCTGACATTGGCCGCTAGGGGCAGGTAGAAACAGACGCTCGCACGCGTCCCCCCTTCTCACCCAGCCACAGTCTGTACACTTATGCAGAGTTGGAGAGACGCTCATCGCGTTTTTTGTCCCTGGGCCGTCTCAACGTTGCCTTCTTTATCCGCTAGGCTGTGCGTTCTGGCGCTGAAGTCACATGTGAGAGCTCGACTGCACGGTGCCTATACGGGGGTTACACAACTGCCCCCCAGATAGGAAATGCGTTCTGCTTCTATGATTTCTCGGGTGATTCGCGTTTTGCTCTTCTTAATGACGGAAGTGTTATGTAGCTCGGGTACGCAATCCTGACACGTTATACGATGACTGGCTAGGAAACCTTCAACATCCTTTCCGTCACGCGCATTTTTTTCATTGTTCGCATGCTCCCTTAGCCTTTCGTTTACGCATCTCCCGGTTTGGCCCACGTACACTTTTCCACACTTCAAAGGGACGGCACTTTCAGAAGAGCAAAACGCGAATCACCCGAGAAATCATAGAAGCAGAACGCATTTCCTATCTGGGGGAGAGTTGTGTAAGCGTACCATCTCTGCTACTAACTGATAAAGAGTTGGCGTTCCTACGCATGTGAAGTGAATGACGTCTGCGTCGGATAGCATAAATATATGTGAAACTTTTCCAATAAAGGTTGTTGCAAGTTCAGCGCTCGTCTTCGTCGTTCGTGTTGCGTCCGTTGTGCGTTTTTTTTGCGCCGCAGTGTGCCAGAGTTATGTACCAACAAGCCCAACTCGACACTTTAATTAGGCGAACTTGTAACGGGAACTCGTTTCAAAATTGGGCTGTCGTTCCTGCTTTAGAGGAACGTGTACAACACTGCATGGATGCTGCCTATGATCGCGTCGTTAGCGACGAAGGTATCGTCCGCCACGGACGCGGCACTCTGTAGATTTGCTGTGACATAGTGCAAGACCCGCTCTATGTCACAAAACTTGAACATGGTGGAAGCTGTTGAAGAGCTTCAGCCGCGGTACGCACATAATGTCGTTTGCTACATTGGTGATGTACGCACGATCAGTTTGCCGGCCACCGGCAAAAGATTATCTTCACGTGCGCGCGGGTGTAGATGTACGTATGTAGATGCGCGCTGGCGTGGCGGTACGTACTAAGCGATGGGTTCAGGGCACGTCCGTTTCGCACTAACTGAGAAACGCGGGTCTTGCACCGCGGTCTTATTGTGAACGACATCACGGGATGATGAAAGTTTGCGCTTTGCACTGCTCTGATGGGAAACAAATAGAGCGCTTGCGTAGTTATGCAGAAAACAAACGTGTGTTGACGTAATAGCATTTGTTCTGTTTGACATTTTTGACCGCTAATAAAAGACGAGGACAGCGAAGGGAACGACAACACGCTGCTCGTCTTTTGTTAGTGGTCCCACACCGACTGGGCCAGAATCGCGTTCTTCTGAGAACATGAGCCTGGCCCCGTTGTTTTCGTGACACTGTCAATAATTTCGACATTCGGTTTATCCGGTCATCTTTTCCGTTCCCGTGAAATTCGAATGAACCAGCTTTGAGTGCATAATATCCAAGCAATCTGCTTTGCCGGCAAGCATCTCGTGCTTACACCTGCTCTCGATTACGGCAGAGCCAGCCATTTTTTCATACATTGAACTAATTGTACAAGTGCTGTTTTCTACCCACTCTGTAACAGCCGAGAGGCCAACAAAAAAGTAACTAAATAAAACAAACCCTGCTTCTTAGGCCATACATTAGAGTATTTATAAACGTGTGTTCCGCGTCATTGATTTCATTGTCAGTAAGGCACCCATCGGGGGAGCCAAAACCGTCTTTTCGTATTATTTCGTGGTTGGTGTACTTTTTTACTTTTTGTCATCAAAACGTCGACTTGCTTAATACTGTCGCTAGGAATTTTAGCCATGGCTGGTAATCAATGCCTTCCCTCAGTGAAACAACACTGTCAATGAAGCGGCGCATGCTTGGCTGCCGAGTAGAATGGAGCACTTACCGGGGTAGTTCATCTTCATCACTCGGGTCTGGGGGTAGCCCAGCTTGGTGTTGCCACTCACGGTGTATGGAACGGCTGGGTGGCACAGGAGGTGGTCTCTCCTAAAGAGAAAAAAAAAAAAAGATATAGCTTGCCTTGCTGTGGGACATTCACAAAGTTATATTTCAAAGTATGCCAACGAAGATTTTGCGCAGAAAACGACACAATGACGCAAAAAAGAGGGACTTGAGCTAACCTTCAACAAATTGCTGATGCCCACACGCTGCAACCGATCCTTTCAATCTCTGCCCTTTAAAATTGTACACTGCGAACCAAAGCGCCAGATTGTCCCTCAATTTTCAAATTTTGGAAGGACTTGCTGCGATGTTTGCTAGATGAAATGCGTTCTTTAGCTCCCAGACCTGGAAATTAAAAAAAAAACCTGGTCTCTCGCTCTTTCATTATATTTAATTTCTAATCGAGTACTTGGACAGCATTCAGTCTGCTTAGATTGATCATGTCTGGACCACCCCACAAAAGTAGCCATCACTTTTTGCCGCACCTAATTTATTATCAGATTTATTGAGAAAACAAGTGGAGGGTGAATCATATACTCCCTCCATAGCTTCCACTGAAGGTTGTGCAAGTCTACACATTCTGGTGCAACCTAATGTATTTCATTTTCCTTATTTCTATGTTTAGTATTCTTATTACAACTTCTGTAATACCCTTAGGGTCTTGGGGGTATACAAACTAAAGAAATAAACAAACAAATATATAAAATGCAACAAAATAGAATAGAAGCGTAGAACTCTATGAGGTTGCACAACTGCACGGAGTTTCATAGAAAAAGCCACTATGCCACCTGTTTTCCAGTTGCACCACTACACAACAAAGGAAGCCACCAAAATGTCCTAAAAATTCACGGGATTTATACGCTGGAAAATGGTAGGTAGCGTTCATAGTAATTTAATTAAGTTAATCGAAAAACCCCACGAAATTCGACCAGTGCCTTTACCGGAGAGGCGGAATTTACATACTAAAACCATGAGCTTTGTTATAAGCAAGTCACGTCCAACCCAGAAATACCACCACAAAATGTGATGTTCCTTTTGAGCATACCTTGACTAAACACATCATCACATAATTTAGAGTAACATCATTACATCTCGTAAGCGATTCAGATGTCAGTGCTCATTCTATAAGTTCTACTTACAACTTAGGCAATATGGTACCTGTCTTTAGTGTCTTTGACTTGTAATACAGCCAACTTCACTGTGGTTTACAACGAAGTGCTACTGGTACAAATTCAGTTGAGTGCATACCAAATCTAGGCCAAAAAGGGAGCAAGTCTGCTGTATGGTCTTGCTGTCACACCGTTCCATTTCTGGTGGAGGGGTTCCCGAGATTGGCTGCGGCCGAGGGCGGCCCTGTATTGACACCCCTGCTGGTGGCACCGCTGGCTGTGACCTGCATTAGGACAACATTGGAAACACTTAAGATCATGCTTACAAGAGGAAGCTCAGCACAAAAATTCTTTTTCTCTTCCGTAAGGTGGGGGGGCTCTCAGTGAGTAATGCATATCGGTTCGGTTAGCAAGTGTATTTTATATCCGCGCCAACAGACAGCGAAGGAAAGCGTGGGAAACATTGCTTGTAGTATAATGTAGCAATTATGACATGAAGTGTGTACATCAATAAGAGGGGAGTGTGGGACGGCGACAGAACGGTGGAATCAGTTACCTGCTTGAAAAATCTTGCCAGTTCCACGCCGTAAAAGTCGTCAGATTGCGAAGCTGTTGCCCATTTTATTCGGTTCCTTCAAGTCACTTCGTTCGTTCTGCCGAGTTACTTCGAAGTAATTTTTTTGTTGCTTCTTTATTTAAGCTAAGTCAGGTCGTTAGTTCCAGTCGACGGCTGTGGTCGGCGCGGGTTGCCCTAACGCGCCTCTCTTTCAGCTAAGTCTTTTCCTGTCGCCATTGTCTACCTTCCGCCATTTCACCTCTCAATCCACTGCATGACATAAGCTTCATAACGTGAACACCCTTTAAAACTACTCGTTGATTCGACCGCCTTACTTCATTCCATGATGAAGCAATGAGCGTTATAGCAACGAGCACTATAGCCACACGGAGCTATGGTCATAGAGTTTCCTACAATATTTACTAGAGGGAACTCTGGCGCTGCGATCCTTCAGCCACCATGGGAATAATAGGTAATACATGGACTTGCCTAATCTTCGTGCTTGCGGCTTCGAACGCACTTGAAGCCTTGTTTATTGTTGTGTTCCGGCTCTTGTTTCGAATAAAACAATGGATTGCTGTGAACTTCGCGGGCAGATTTGAAATGGTGAGCCTAGAAAGGTCAAGGTGATGAAATGGAACTGCTGAACGTTTGCGAACTTCGCCTCGCGACAAAGCGGCTGAAGGCCAGATGGAGCCAAACGGAGCCAAAAGAACGAAGCTTAGAAAAATACATGTACAACCCATCATTCCCATGTTGGCTGAAGCGCCATGCGTTGCAGCTCCCATAGACACTAGCGTTAGGTTTCCCTCTAGTGTACTTTTGGGAATCTCTGGCTACGACGGCGAGTGGGAAACACTTGTTGCCAGCTCGTATAAAGATCACGTGATTCGCGACGCCAGCCTGTCAAAAAAATTTGACTAATTCACTAAGTTGCACTAAGTCGCGCAAGGCTTGAAACAGCGAAACTGGACGATTCTGAAGTCCGATCTGGTTACTTCTAGGTTGTTGCTAGGCTTTATCTAGGTTAGTCACGACACGGCTGTCCGACCTCCAGAACCGAGCGTTCGCACCTCATAGATCTATGGGCACGTCGTCGTTGGCTTCCATCGCTTCGGGCTCTTCTCGCAGCCCGTTCCCTAGTATGGCAGCTTCGCACTAGTCGTGCGAGGTATTTCTATCTTTTTATGCCTTTATTCCCATTATTTCTGTATATTTCCATCTCTGTCTTTCCTTCTATATCTTTTGCTCTCTCTCTCTCTCTCAGTGGAATAGCGTGAGTAGTGGTAATTCCTCCTCCTCACATCACATCTCTCCTCCTCATGCTCACTTCCCTCTCCCACCCCCTTGCTACAATATACTATACAAGGCTATGCTGTGCTCCGCTAGCGTGCCTGGATAACCGAGTGGTTAGGACACTCGCCTTCGTATCGAGGGTACGCGAATTCGAATCCCGCCTCGTGAAGAATTTTTTTTCAGTAAGAATTTTTCTCTTTATCTTCCCTTATATCTTGTCTTTATCTCTCTGTTTCTTCCTTTCTTTTTCTTTCTTTCTTTCTTTCTTTTTCTTTCTTTCTTTCTTTCTTTTCTTTCTTTCTTTTCTTTCTTTTCTTTCTTTCTTTCTTTCTTTCTCTCTCTCTCTCTTTCTGTACTCGTTCTCTGGGTTATTACAGGCCAAGCCGTAGCGTTGAGCTGTGGGATCTGCCCAATTCTGTGGCACATACCCATTCATGATAATGATAGTAGTTTCCTGATAGGCCGCACATTACGGCGGCTAGCTCAACAGCTTCGCCATCATGATTTCGTTTATAAAAGCGCTCTTTCTAGCGGGCGTTCTATGTCCGTCGAATGGGGTGCTGCGTTTTCTTTAATTACTATATAGTGTTCAGGCGATTTGGCACTTTTGTCGTCGTGAAGAAGAAAATCCGCGACGTCAGTGGCGCAACTAGTTGGCTTGGCCTTCGTGATGGCGTAACGTGTCGCATAATCTGTAGCGACGGCGATCCACTTATTTCCCAGAGTCGTCGTCGGGCCCAGCAGTCAAGGCCGACGCGATAGAATGTTCAGAAGGAACTTCAATTGGTTGGAGAAATCCAGCAGCGGCAGAGGAGGCCTTTTCGGCGTTGGCATAGGTCGCAAGTAGCAACATAACGACGCACGGAGCGGTATAGTCCAGGCCAGAAGAACCGACGTCGCACGCGGTCGTATGTGCGCGAAGCTCCGAGATGTCCCGCCGTCGGTGCGTCGTGAGATTGTTCAAGAATGACGGGTCGTAGATGGCGAGGAACGACAAGCAGGAGCTCAGGGCCTTCAACGCTGACGTTGCGGCGGTAGAGGATGCCGTTATACAGCACGAACATATGGAATGTGGCGTCGGTGCTGCCAGACTGGACGGGCGTCGATGATGGTGCGCAATGACTCATCCCGACGTTGTTCGGTGCGCATGTCGCCCACATCAGTAAAAGCCATTACGCAGCTATCCGGATCATGCGCAGCGGGTCAGGAGGATCCACCGGATGACGAGAAAGACAGTCTGCATCCTTGTGCAAACGTCCAGACTTGTACGTGACTGTAAACGAAAATTCCTGGAGCCGCAAAGCCCAGCGAGAAGACGTCCGGTCGGGTCCTGAGAGAAGTGAGCCAGCAGAGAGCGTGGTGGTCCGTAACGACGGAAAACATGCGGCCAGATAAGTATGGGCGGAACTTGGCGACAGCCCAAACTAAAGCCAAGCACTCTCTTTCGGTTATGGAATAATTTCTCTCGGGGAAGAGAGCAGGCGACTGGCGTAAGCTATGACGCACTGTCGACCGTGCTGCCGTTGAGCGAGAAACTGCTCCATACCGTGCCCGCTGGCGTCGGTGCGGACTTCTGTTGGAGCAGATGGATCAAAGTGGGCAAGTATGGGGGAGTAGTCAAGAAGCCGATGAGAGCAGTGACGCTTGAGCCTGCTCAGGGCCCCATGATATGTGGTGTCCTTCTTCAGCAGATCTGTTAGTGGCCTAGCAACGTCGGCGAAGTTTTGCACAAAACGACGAAAGTAAGAGCATAGGCCGATGAAGCTCCGCACGTCAGAAGTAGGCGTGGGCACAGGAAAGCTGCGAACGGCGCTGATCTTTTCAGGATCGGTTGGACGCCGTCAGCGTTTACAAGATGGCCCAGCACGGTAATCTGACGTCGGCAAACTGACATTTCTTGGAATTCAGTTGAAGCCCGGCTGTTCTGAAGACTGCGAGAATTGGCAGCGAGACGCGTCAGGTGGCTGTCGAAGTGGAAGAAAGACAATCAATCGTCAAGGTAACAAGACAAGTAAGACCACTTGTAACCTCGCAATAGAGAGTCCATCATCCGTTCGAATGTCGCAGGAGCATTGCATAGGCCAAAGGGCATGATCTTGAACTGGTATAAACCATCAGGTGTTTTGAAGGCAGTCTTCTCGCGGTCCATTGCATCGACAGAAATCTGCCAGTAGTCCGGACCGAAGATCAATAGACGAGAAGTATGTAGCTCCGTGCAGACAGTCAACGCGTATCAATGCAGGTAACGGGTATACGTCTTTTCGTGTGATCTTGTTTTAGTGGCGATAGTCAACGCAGAAGTGCCAGCTACCATCTTTTTTCTTTATGCGGACGACAGGGAGCCCAAGGACTGTCTGATGGTTCGATGACACATTTGCTGAGCATTTTCTCGACTTCCGTTTGGATCACTCTGCGCTCTCAGTGTGGAGAGCACGATAGGGGCGCCGACGAATAGGACTCGCGTCACCGATGTTGATACTGTGCTGACGACGGACGTTTGCCCTAGAGTTCTGTCGTCAAATCAAAAATGTCACTGTACGATGCGAGAAGGCGACGGATGTCATCGGCCTGCGCAGGGTTGAGGTCGGGTGCAATCATCTCCGAGAAATCATGCGGCATAGAGGAGCTGTTAGTCGCAGTAGACGAAAGTAAATCAGTCTCGGCGTGAGAGGGGCAATTTCAAATTCGTCAGCATCAGATATGTTGGCCAAGAACTTGCCACGGGAAGTACTTGAGGGCACAAGCTGAAATTTAGAAGTGGTAGCGAGGTACGGTTGTCCGGTGACAGTTAACGAGGGTATGCGGAACCGTATGCTCACTTAGTGCGACTGATGGTTGTTATTAGCTTACATTTCGCGTAAATCGCGGTTTTAATTATTCTGTCTGCTTCAACGAAACCTTGATCTGGTGGCTTTTCGTCAAGAAAAATGTGTTCTCTCCAAGATTTTATTTGAGTCTAGCGTGTGCAAAAGTGGGCTGCTGCCGCCCTCTAAATGGCTAACGTGTAAATAGTTAGCAGCCTACAACATCGCCTACATCATCAAGAGAAAGATGGGCGCGGCCTGTTCAAGATATCAACTCGCTTCTTCTTCCTGAAGGAATGCATGGTCTAGCTCATCGCGGTTATATGTAGACAGGTTTCCTTGTAGGAGCGTAAAGCATGCAAGTC